>NC_137037.1:14466672-14696672 GCF_032717465.1 Coenobita brevimanus | reverse complement strand
TCTGTTCTTAAACATACATTTCCACTGTAAAATTATTATTATTGTATTCACAAAAAGAAATATTATTTTTTGTTATTTTCAAAATTGTTTCATATTACCACCCCACTAGCTTCATATTACCACCCCATTTTCCAAGACCCATTCTTTTGGTTGTGCTTGAAAAAAAAAAGTTGTGGCATTTGAATGGTTTAATTTTTCTCATTATAACTCTGAATGCAGTATAAGGATAAAATCTGTCAATCCTTCTGATGGTTATTGATGCAGTTTTTGCCTTTAAAAATGGTGTTTTCGCTGGAAATAAAAAAAGTGGTCCATATTACCACACTGAGGTGGTTTGGCCATGTGGAGAGGATGGAGGGTGAAAGACTGACGAAGAGAGTGTATGTGAGTGAGGTGGAGGGGGGAAGAGGGAGGGGGAGGCCGAGGATGAGATGGAGGGATGGGGTGGAGAGGTATATGAGAGAGGGGGGTGTGAGTTGGGAGCAGGGCAGTGAAATGGCGGGGGACAGGGCGACTTAGAGGCGATTTGTTTGTGGCCACCCCAAACGGGATTGAGGCGTCTGGCAATATATATATATATATATATATCTATATATATATATATATATATATATATATATATATATATATATATATATATCATAATGTGTTTTTTCCGAATGGCACTTTTACTTGACATGTATTAGCGTTTTTTTTTTCTTTTTTTCCCCTCTCTTTCTCTCTCTCTCTCTCTCTCTCTCTCTCTCTCTCTCTCTCTCTCTCTCTTTACTGTCATGTCAGCAAAACTTCGATTAGGAATTTCCTAGGTTCATTTATACCGTCGTCATCCCATCACCGGCAGATATGAAGCTTGAGGAAAGCTAGGTTAGCCAAGCACGAATATGTAACTATAATGTTTCACGTGTTACAGTTAATCTGTAACACACACACACACACACACACACACACACACACACACACACACACACACACACACACACACACACACACACACACACACACAAACTGCGACACGACTTTTGTCTTTGTTTATTATGAAATGTAGTTAAAAGGTCCTTTAAGCAGAATTAGCCTTGGGCGTCAAGTACTTTTTAGTACGCGAATGGACTGTTGATGATGATGATGATGATGATGATGATACACAAAATATGCTCTGTAACTGAATGATTATCTGCAATGTTCTTTAAAATAAGCGCCTTAACAGGTAAGTATTCCCAAGCGTAAAGATGCGTCAATATGATAACGTACAAGTAAGTCAAATATCCACGTAGCCTAATACGAACAAGTCAAAGATTCACCTGTTACCCACAAAACCTCTTGTTTCTTTCTAACTGGCTTTTACTAAAAGCGTCGAAATTTTAGGTTGCGTTACAAGATTTCTAAATATTCTGTTGGTAACTACATACTGTTTGTTTCACAGAAGTTACATTGATGGCTAATAGAAGCAACAATTTACATACACCAGTACGCAGTTTAAAATTTTGTAGTCACAGTAATATAATACGTCCAGCGCTTTGGCTACTCTATATTGGATAAAATGAAGATAAAACTAATGATGAAACGACAAATACAAGCACTAACTATCTTATACACAGTATTTACACACTGGACCCTAGTAACCTCGAAATGTAAGGTGACCAGAGTCCCGCTTTTTTGACGTCTGTCCCGCTTATTAAATTGCGACTATAGTAGCCGCAGCGAGAAATGAACGCTGTGGTGGGGCAGGCGGGATGACCTGGGATTCCCCCACTGTTGCCATATCCACATGTCACCGACCATAGAGGTAGGATGTCACCGACCATCGGCCACCGCTGCAGCCCCGCTCCATGATCCTTACCCTGTGTCTCTGGCTTTCTCTTTCTCTCTCGGTTTCTATATAAACTGGTGTATTTCCGAAACTAATTATGAAATTATTATGACTTTTGTTCCACACCACCACTGAGGTAAAAATCAAGGAGAGTTTTCTGTATAAAGGTTCCCCCCCCCTTGTCTGAGGGCAGGTCAGTTCTGGCGAGTGTATAATTATAGGTCAGGCGGAGGTATCGGCAAGGCCGCACTCCCCCGCTCATATGCCACATTTAGGAGGGGGGGGAAACCTTTATACAGAAAACTCTCCTTGATTTTTACCTCAGTGGTGGTGTGGAACAAAAGTCATAATAATTTCATAATTAGTTTCGGAAATACACCAGTTTATATAGAAACCGAGAGAGAAAGAGAAAGCCAGAGACACAGGGTAAGGATCATGGAGCGGGGCTGCAGCGGTGGCCGATGGTCGGTGACATCCTACCTCTATGGTCGGTGACATGAGGATATGGCAACAGTGGGGGAATCCCAGGTCATCCCGCCTGCCCCACCACAGCGTTCATTTCTCGCTGTGGCTACTATAAAATGTCCCGCTTTTTTAGCAAATTATCTTACGTGTCCCGCTTTTAGAAAATTACTATTACATTAGATATGATCTTTAATGAAGCTATGATGAATTAGTGAAATTATGCATAATCCAAACCAAATGAAATACCAAATTGTTTATATAGAATCTGTTATACTCACTGACAACTTTGGTCGGTATGTTTGGAGTGTCTAAGACTTAGGTGGTTTGATTAGCACTCTCAGGGTGAGGTGGTGCTGTATATATATATATATATATATATATATATATATATATATATATATATATATATATATATATATATATATATATATACATACTTGACAATGTCCCGCTTTTAGCTCGGGTAAACCTGGTCACTTTATTGATATGCCCTTGTGGATATGTACTAGTACGTTGTTAACTACAAACTCCAAATCTCTGATGATAATCAAGACAATAACACCATGGTAGATAAAACTGAAGCCATGGTCCGCATTCACGTCGATTAAGGAAACTCCTTAGCACTTTTTCCACTGGAATTCGTTTTTAGATATGGCTAGCTAATATCAATCTTTATTTTTTTTATTTTTGTGTTTTTTATACAGTTTATGGTAGTATCTGAATTATTTAAATGCCACAGAAGAGGACAGTAAGGAGTAATAAGCAAAATAAATCACTTAGGAAAAGGTGTTAAGGAGCTTCATTAACCGAGGAGAATACGCGCCCATGATTCTTAAACGGACGGGTTATTCGTCTTCTGGATCGAACAAAAAATCTGAAACTCTTTAACATTAAGTACCTACGATACAGAGGACAGACAAACTACCGATCTTGCCTCTACCATAACTCTCTCTCTCTCTCTCTCTACTCGTGTGTGTGTATATATATATATATATATATATATATATATATATATATATATATATACACATATATATATATATACCCCCTCTCTCTCTCTCTCTCTCTCTCTCTCTCTCTCTATATATATATATATATATATATACACGGCTTGTGTGTGTGTGTGTGTGTGTGTGTGTGTGTGTGTGTACATTTAATGTCTATTTATTTATATATTTATTTATTAAGTCATTCATTGCAAGAACACGAAACAGGAGATTCTATGCTCCCCTTTCTGAGTCCCTCTTACAAATAATAATAATAATAATAATAATAATAATAATAATAATGAGAATAATAATATACTGTAATAATAAAAACTACTAGAACAAGTTTCAGAGACAGTTACTGATCTCCACCTACGAGAATATTGCTGAACTTATATTTTTTTGTAATAACTCACAGTCCATAGGTCAAACTGCCAAAAAAAAACAAAAAAAGTATAAGAACTGGTGCAGGACCAGACATAACTTCTACGGTCAGGCATTGCCTCATCTGTATTTTGTTTATTTCCTGTGTGGAAGAGCAATTGAAAAACGTTGAAAAGCGGGGTATCTGAAATATCGTAATATCACGCATGAATGACTTTCACATTTTTTCCATACGAATGTCTGTAAAATAATTTTCTCACGGGATTTCCTTCCATGTTCATATATGTATAACAGTTGTGGAGTAAACTGAAGTCGAAAATTCATAATTTTTGGACATTTTTTTGACCTGTGGCCTTGAAAATTAGGTCAAGGTCACTAATGGGCCAGTAACAGGACCATGGTGCTGTATGTCCTCGACAAATATCATGAAAATCGGAGACGATAGGTGACGGAATATAAAAATGATAATAATAATAATAATAATAATTTTAATAATAATAATAATAATAAATATAATAATAATAATAATAATAATAATTATTATTATTATTATTATTATTATAAATATAATAATAATATTATGACGGATACAGATATCACCACCTATAATAATAGTAATAATTATAATAATAACACTACGGAGGAGGAGGAGAATGAATAAATATTGGGTACGGCAGGCAATTGATCATGAGCTGTCTGTAAATATGGACCCAGAAATTCAAACCTCGTTAATATATTCACTCCGAGTTCTTTTTTGTTAACATATTCAGTCCATTTTTATTTTTTTTATTTCTAATCTCTGGACAGTTTGCATCAGTTTGGGAAAGCGCTACTGCTTGAGAGAGAGGATGGAGGTAGCTATAACTCTTCCTGTTAGGAAAAAAAAAAAAAATAGAATCTCTCCAAATAATGATATAAAAATCACATAAGTATAAATAAAGTGATAAAATACGCCACTGGATCAATGGGAAGAAGTAAGAAAATACGGAAAACACTGGCATAGGTAGTATGGGAGGCTTCGTAACACCTCTTAAATAGCGATTTAGTTCTTATATTACTTTTCAGCATTCTCTTCTACATTATTTATATCATTTTAATATCGGAAAAGTTTGCATAAATACCATGAAGAAGGATATTGAGGTGTGGTTTCAAGAACAAGTCGCTGATAAAGAAGTATTACGAAATCTTCAAAGTCATCCAGAATATGACATAATAACCGAAAGGCAGACGTCCTAACTGTTCGATGGATGATTTATTGGCGTCTTCTCTACCATGACGTACAGTACATTCATATTACATTCAAGTCACCAGCAGACGACTTTATACATCATGGGAGAAACATTAAGAACTGTGGAAGTCAGGTAGGCCTACAGATTCTTATTAATTTCCTTGCTACACGAAATCGGCTCTGGCAAGAATAAAGTTGTCTGGATGTAGCGAGGAGAGAAAATGAATTGTTAGATTGGAGTTGATTCCTCCTTTATTGTTGTTTTAGAAAATCTCTCTCTCTCTCTCTCTCTCTCTCTCTCTCTCTCTCTCTCTCTCTCTCTCTCTCTCTCTCTCTCTCTCTCTAACGGGGATAAAGAATACTATTGTACAGTCGAGGCCATAAATAATCACCTATCCTCCTGTACCCCGTGCCTCAGACTGGCTCCTTTCTGCGCGGCAAGTCACACTGGGGTAAGAGGGGCTGAGAGGGAGGGGCCAGAGAAAGAAGGAAAGGTGGGATGGTGCTGGGGGTGGAGTGAGGGAGGGGAGGGAGGGTAGGTAGGGGAGGGAGGATGAAATGCGAAGTTGTGGCCACATAATTTGTCTATTTTCTTTCATTCAGGGCATCTTATAAAGGAGTTACTATTCGGCACATAAAGCTGCATTACACCTCGTATACCGGCGTCAGATAAATTTTGGATAAGTGTTGATATCAAGGACTGGCTCGTGAGAGAAGTATACTGACGTGAAAGATCAGGTGGTGATATCAAGTACTGGTTCGTGAGAGAAACATACTGACGTGACAGATCAAACATTAGTGCAGAGCCGTCGAGATTGTGTGGGCCCAGATTGTCAACGCGTGGAAGCCAGAGAAAGAGAGGACACGGACCCGCCTCCTCCAGCACACCAAGGACGAGTGGGAGCTGTTCAGATGAAACCAGCAAACCATCAACAACATTGTTTCCCCGGTGCCGCGAAGCCTGCATGAGGTTTTTAAGACATGAGGCCACTGGACTACTTACTAAGGCGTTCCTGGTTGCTTTGGCTTGACCAGTGTCGGTAAACATTGACATAGATATATTTTGGGAGTTTGGGTAGGATTTTGTTTCGTTTTCCCTTTAACAGATTATAAGAGATTCCGGTATCATATCCATCCATGAGCACAGACATCAAACTTATTTACCTATTATGCACAATAATTTTAAATAGCCTTTTCATATGGAAATATCATCAAATATTTTTTGAACTGACGTAATGGTGACTGTATAGAGGGAGCGCATACCGAGAGGAGGATCATCCTGACTGTGAACACAGCCATGTTAAAGATTGCATATAATATTTAGTTCCAAAAATTAATTACAGTAAGGGTAGAGGACGTTTCTTGCAAAACATTACGGAAGTCAAAGCCATCCAGATTCCATTCTGCGTCTGAAGTCAAAATACACGGATAAACGCAAATATCTGGCTCCGCACAAATGTTTAATGTCACTTCAGTATATTTCTCTCACGAGCCAGTCCTTGATATCACCACTTATCCAAAGTTTGTTATCTGACGCCGGTATACGAGGTGTAATGCAGCTTTATGTACCGAATAGTAACTCCTTTATAAGATGCCCTGAATGAAAGAAAATAGACAAATTATGTGGCCACAACTTCGCATTTCAATCTCCCTCCCCTCCCTCCCCTCCCTCCCCTCCCTCACTCCACCCCCAGCACCATCACTCGTTCCCCCACCTACCTTCTTTCTCTGGCCCCTCCCTCTCAGCCCCTCTTACTCCAGTGTGACTTGCCGCGCATAAAGGAGCCAGTCTGAGGCACGGGGTACAGGAGGATAGGTGATTATTTATGGCCACGACTGTACATCTAATCCATTTCGAAAACTCTCTGTAGACATATAAGGTGTTTATTCTAACCTGATAGAGGTCCCTCATAAATTCTGTTTCAGTTAATGGCCAACTGTAGTTAGATTATTGTACATATTTAACTATTAACTAAGTTGTAGTATCTGCAACTCCACCCTCATCAGAAGCGTGAACCCAGTGGACTGCAGACTTAAGTTGCCCTTCAGTCCACCGCCCTCCTTTTGGGGGACAGACCATCTGGTCATATCGGTGTCACCACGAGAAGGCGTCCCTCTCCAGCACCGAGCCAAAGAGACAGAGTAGCCGCCAAGACCGAAAATGGCCTCTGTTTTAGAAGATACCCCAACCGGAGGTAGAACCAGCTGAAAATGATAACATTTTATTCCTCTGGATGTCTAGTTATTAGAAGAGGATGTTGTAGTTGCAGCAATTGTGTACAACATGCCAAATTAGTTCCTGCATTGCAGACATCCATGAAAATATTTTGAATCCACTGTGAGGGGTAGGATGAATTGAAATCGTTGTTACTTTGCAACCAGTTGGCCTATAATTACAAATGACCACTTAAAATATTGGTCATAGTCGGTTCTACAAGGCTATGTATGATTTGTTAACATCTAATTGGTAATGAAGGTCTCAGTGGGTCAAAAGGTAATAAATACTCTTGCAATATAACACATACCACTTGGTCAGTCCTCATTCATTAATTTGATATTAACATGCCATGAAACTGTCATATACGACAACTATTATTCGATGGAATAAATAATATCCGTTGAAACAATGTCACCTTTTTGACAAACCCTTCACCATTTACTGTTTTAAACGAAAACATAAATTATATTGAAATGCTATTATTTTTCGTTTTCTGTTTTGTCTCCCTCAAAATATTAATTTCAGGCTGACATCCTTGAAGAGTTGTGATTTATCCCCGTTCTAACTCTTTCAGGAAAGGAGATGGATCTCTCTCATGAACCGCCCACAAAGAAAAGGCGAGGAAGTAATCCTGACAACTGTGTGATCTGCTATCAACTCCTAGACTCCAACTCTAAACTTGTCAAAAGTCCAATACTGGAAGATGTGAAAGTTGTTATTCGTGCTGCAGAAATACGTCAGGATGATGTACATGAAAGGATTTTGAAAATCACAGATGGCATTTTATATGGGACTCTTCTTGTAAGGTACCACACGAAATGCAGGGCTTGGTATACATCTACCAGTAATCTAAAGTATATGCAAAATGTGACGTCACCTGGTACTTCCAGTGTATGTAGTGACACGCCGGAGACGACTGGGACAAGCCAGCGGCGAGCAGATACGTCTATGTTTAACATAACTGATTGTTTCATCTGTGGGTCATCAAGCACCAAAGGAAAAGCTGATATGCCTTTCGGTGGGCACTGGGGCATCAACACGTGAACATGTAATCGCAGCAGCACTGGAAAGGGACGACGAAATAATTCATATGCGAATGTTGTCATTTCCAGACATGTTTGCATATGATGCAAACGGAAGAGGCATTCAGACAGCATGTTCTACGTGTTAGGTACCAGACAAGAATCTGGTGTAGCAGTCACATTGCGAACCAGGAGGAAACTGAACCAGTTGGTCATGGCTGGAGTGCTTGTGATGATAAGGCATCACGCCAACCATGTTCTCAAAGCCACCGGCTCGTCGTGCGAGACCTCACTCACTTGTACTGTAAAGATAAGGATTGTTCCAGTGGAAGGAAGTGTCTTTGTCAGCTTGCTGGACTTGATTGTATTGATGCTTGTTCATGCACAGAGTGTCAGAATCAAAATAACACACCAGCAGAACAGGATGAGTATGAGACTGACATAAGAACATAAGAAGAGAGGATAACTGCAGTAGGCCGGTTGGCCCATGCTAGGCAGCTCCTAGAAGAGTAACTGAACTACTAGAATGAGATAAGGATGGCAAAGACGAAGGCTCTCCCCCGCCCTCCAAACCCTTCAGCAGAAGCCGGCAGGAAAAAGTTAAAAAGAACACCACGCAGTATAGAAAAACTGGCATGGACATTTTACAGGAAAGTGTGTAAGGAGAATAGAGACTATCATGGTGTAACCTGAAAAGGAAAAATTATGAATTAATATTGGTTATAAGATTTTCTTTTTTCTATATCCACCCCTTAGTTGTCATATGCTTATCTAGCTTATGCTTGAAACTCTCAATGGAAGAGGCAGCAACTACTTTACTAGGTAGCTTATTCCATTCGTTCACTATTACCAAACCAATTTCTACCTATTCCTTATTGAAACGGAATTTTTCTAGTTTGAAACCATTACTTCTAGTTCTATCCTGTATGCTCACTTTTAAGTACCTACTAATATCTCTCTTATTTATACCCTTCTTCCACTTAAACACCTCAATTAAGAGTCCCCTTACTCTACGCCTCTCTAGCGAATGAAGACTTAGTCTTTTCAGTCTGTCTTCATATGACAGGTTCCGACGTCATGTATCATTTTTGTCATTCTCTGTACATTTTCTAACGAGTTAATATCCATTCTATAGTAAGGACACCAGAATTGTACTGCGTAGTCTAAATGTGGCCTTACCAATGCTAGATAAAGTTTCAGTATTACTTTGATGATCTATTGCTCACGCTTCTCGAAATAAATCCTAGGACCCCATTTGCTTTATTTCTCGCATTAATACACTGTTGCCTTGGTTTAAGGTCGTTACTAACCATAACTCCTAGATCCCTCTCGCATTCCGATTTGCTAATTTCTTTGTTATCTAAGCTGTATTTAGTGTCTCCAACGGTCTTGCCTACGTTAAGTACTCTACATTTTTCTACGTTAAATTCCATTTGCCAAGTTTTAGACCATTTGGACAATGTATCGAGGTCTTTTTGTAAGTTATGGCAATCGTCAGTCGAGTTAATGATGCGCCCTATTTTTGTATCGTCGGCAAATTTGCTGATGCTCCTAAGTCTAGATCATATATATATATATATATATATATATATATATATATATATATATATATATATATATATATATATATATATATATATATATATATATATAATAAATAATAAGGGACCGAGTACTGAACCCTGTGGTACACCGCTAGTTACTAATCCCCAGTCCAACTTAATTCCATTTATTAATACTCTCTGCTTTCGTCCTTTCAGCCAGGATTCTATCCATTTTAAGATATCGCCGTCTATACCGTGTGCTCGAACCTTTCTAACTAACTTTTCGTGTGGGACCCTGTCAAAAGCTTTACTAAAGTCCAGATAAATAACATCGTAAGCTTTATCGCTATCTACTGCCTCATAGACCTCCGAGTAGAATGACAACAAGTTTGTGAGGCAGGATCGTCCTTGCCTGAATCCGTGCTGACTTTCGTTTATAAGATTAAATCATTCTAAGTGTTCACTAATCTTATTTGCCAAAATTGACTCTAACATTTTTCCTACTATTGACGTTAGACTTATCGGACGATATTTCGATGCAGCTGATTTATCACCCTTTTTAAAGATGGGCATACGTTTGCGGTCTTCCACGCCTCTGGAACTTCTCCTGAACTTAAAGAGTCATTAAATAATGTTAAAAGTGGCTGACATAATTCTTCTTTGGTTTCTTTTATAATTTTTGCATATATATCGTCCGGACCTGACGATTTTTCAGGTTTTAACTTATTAATTTCTTTCAATACGTCCTCCTTATTAATGGTTATTTTACTAAGAATATTTTCCGTATTCTCAACGTAAATATTTGCTGCTTGAGGGACCAGGTCTAGATTTTCCTTGGTGAATACTGATATGAAATAATTATTTAGGATGGAGCACATTTCTTTATTTTCACTGGTAATGTCACCTGATTCTGTTCTGAGTCCTCCTATCCTATCTTTATTTTTCGTACGGTACATTTGATAAAAACCCTTGGGGTTTTCTTTTGATTCACTAGCAACCTTAATTTCATAACTTCTCTTTGCTTTTCTTATCTCCCTCTTAATTCTCTATTTAAAATCGTGTACTGGTTGCGTAAGTGTTCCTCTCCACGTTTTATTTTTCTATATATTCCTTTCCTTTGGCCTATGAGAGATTTTAATCTGTTGTTTAACCATCTTGGTTCTGAATTATTCGTTCTAAGCGGTTTTGAAGGGATAAATCTATCTTGGCCTCCGTGTATTATATTTATTAACTCGTTATACTTCTCATTGGTCGAACGTCTGCTTGGTACTGGAGCTGAATTAATTCCCATCACCTGGACTACACTCCCATCTACCACCTCCCCCTTCACAGACACCTGACGGACATTCCCACGTGTTTCCTGCCCTTCACCTATGACCTGGGGTTCCCCACTGACCTGGCATTCCCTCAAATAGCTAATCTCCCTGTGGAATACCGTTCGAAAATAAGCTCTTAAGCCATCGAAATTTCCTAGACGAAAATTAGGAATGGTGGAGGTATTTTCAGTGGAACAGACATCCCAAATAAATTTGAACTTAATTTCTTCATTATCGCTATTATCAAGTCGTCCACCAACCTCTATATCACTAATGATATTTTCTTTATTAGCTAAAACCAAATCTAGTATATTATTACCTCTGGTGGGCTCCCTGATATACTGATAAAGGAAATTATCCTGTACTACCTCTAGAAATTCCTCTGACTCTGCATCTCCTGTCTGATTTCTCCAGTCTATCCTTGGCAGATTAAGGTCCCCTACAATTATTACTAAGCTGGACTGTGATGCTTTCCTAATTTCCTCCCAAAGGTATTTACTATCAGCTCTACTTAATTTAGGAGATATGTAAATTGCTCCTAAGACTAATTTCTCCCTATTGTTACTAATTTCAACCCAGACACTTTCTGTGTCCCTATTTACTTTAATGTCTGCTTTATTGTAACAGTTTAATGAATTATTTACATAAATAGCTACCCCGACCTCTTTTCTTCCCTGACGGTTTGACACAAAAATATTATAGCCTTTTATCTGATATTCTGCTAAAAATTCGCGAGTGTCTGTATTCATCAAAGTTTCACTAATAACGGCAATGTCTGTTTTCTCTGTACAAATTAAAGCCCTCAGTTCATCCATTTTATTACGTAAACTCCGGCTGTTTGTGTAGTACACTTTCAGATTATTACTAGTAGTTATGCATCTACCTTGGCATATACTGTTATTTATTTTATTACTAACTGGGAAACTCTTTACTTTACTAATATTACAATTTTTTGTACTATCGCTTATCGCCCTTCTATCATCGCTTGTTCTATCATCTATCATCGCCTGCTCAATTTGAGGTGCCTGAGTGGATGTATCTACACTAATGGTTGAACTTTTGTTCTTAATTTTGCAAATCTTGATGCATCTATCCAAACATGGTAATAATGATTTCTGAGTGTAGTTGCTGCAACTTCCTGTACACCTACTTCTCAACCTCGAGAAAATCCCTCCAACTCCTTATCTATCATTCCAGCTAAAAGAGTAACTCCCTGTCTGCTAAGATGAGTCCCATCCCAACTACACAAGGCACTCCGTCCATAAAACCGGTCCCAGCTGTCTATGAAAGGTATTGCATTATCTTTGCAATAAATTTCAAGGTGGCAATTAAAACCTATTGCCCTGCTCAACCTCTCCATTCCAACCCGCCACCTGGGTAAAACACCAAGCTCAACAGGGGTTCCTCCCCTCTCCCTAACCTTTTCTAACATCAACTTGTACCTTTGCCACAGTACCTCACTCTTACGGCTACTAATATCATTGCCTCCTACACCAGTTATGGGCACTGTCGCAAACCAGGGACAACATCCCACATTGCATCAATTTTGCTTCTCCCAGTGTCAGTTTTGCATCACTAAGTATGGAGATAAAGGAATAGAATTGATCTGACACTGATCCAAAATCCATTAGAGGCAGGACTTGGAAAAATTTGCTTGATCCTACAAATCACTTTTTTTTTTTTTTTTTTTTTTTTTTTTTGCTCTCCAACCAATAGATTAGTTGTAAAACCCACTGAATGTGCTACCTAGTGTTTGTTACACCAAATAAATAAAAATAATGAACATTGGTCGGGTTTAAATCTGCTCATTTCTCTGTATGTGGCAGTAATTGAAAATGGCAGTGTTCCATAGGTGTGCGCAAGGAAGGGGTTAATTTGGCATGTTGTACACAATTGCAGCAACTACAACGTCCTTTTCTGAATACTAGACATCCAAAGGAATAAAATGATACCAGTTTCAGCTGGTTCTACCTACGGTTGGGGTCGACCTAATTTTCATGGGCTGGACCGCTACACTAAGAATACATGGACTTAAGCTCTTCGCTCCGAGGAAGTGTTATTTTATTCTTACAATCATCAGACATTTTTACTCAACTTTAAAAGGACCTCCACGTAGTGAAGGAGTTAATAAAGACCACGTTTAACCCCAACATCTCTTAAAGTCTCTTAATTCCAAACCGTAGGCTCAGTGGCTAAGCCTGGAAAAAAAAAAAAAAAAAAAAACTAAGTGCTTATGGATTATCTTTGCAACAACAACAATATATTTGCAGTTCATTACTCCTTAATGGCTTCTAGGCTCGTATTCTCGTCGGGTGAGGAGTATCCCTAGCACCTCTTCCTTAGAGAAGTATTATGCCTCCATCCACCTGTGGATTCCCGCCAAACTTTGTCAGTGATGCAGTTTGAGATGATGAACTGATTAGGGCAAGGGGTCAAATGTCAAGGTCACAAGGGGTCGACTTTGCTTTTCCTTGTTGGCGCGATATCTCCTGATCCTCTCGACGATTTCGACCAAACTTTTGTCAGTGATACAGTATGAGGGGGCGATGAACTGAATAGGCCAGCAACGTCATAGAGGCTGTATGACGAGTCAACTGTATACGTAAGTCTTGGCGGAGGCATAGCTCTGCGTCAACAGCTCGGGGCCTGAGTGCCCGGTGTTTCGTTTTTGGATATAGCTAAGAAATATTCTTCTGTGTTGTGCTTATACAGAGTATGGCCATGATAGAAGGATTTAAATAACAGAGAATGGGACAGCAAGCAGTCAGAAGGAAAATAAATCGCTTAGGAAAAGGTGTCAGCAGCTTCCTTAACCGACGAAATTACGTGCTATTGTGTTTTTGAAGGGAAGTTTGTCGATGTTAGAACAATATAAATTGGATAAAATGTTAAAGTGTTATATATATATATATATATATATATATATATATATATATATATATATATATATGTGTGTGTGTGTGTGTGTGTGTGTGTGTGTGTATTGATGTATAGATACTGCAGATAGATAGACTAAAGGAAGAGATGCTATTAATCCACCTGTCACTCAGAATGCGGACATGGGTTTCAAATTTTAGTCGTTCAATCCCTGTCTCTTTTGCGTACAAATATTAACACCTCGAGTCCATTAACATAAGTTACTGGTTCCTCTTCATCTTGTGGACTGTGGAAAAGGAGACATTGTTGGGCATTTGGTCTGCAGTCCACCCGTTCCACGTTTAGATGAACCTTGGATTGCAACTACAACTACTCTTGATGCCTTCGGATAGTTGTATTCAGGTTTGGGAGGACCTTTTGTAGTGAAGGGATAAATGAATAGTAAAACAAACCTCTACACTTTTAAGTTTCTCCAGAGCTGAATATTATTATGTGGGGGTAGCAAATAAAAAAGAGATAGGAAAAAAGAAAAAAAAAAAAACAAGAAAAATACGTCATCCGACTGAAGAGATGGTTTCGAAAAGATCTAGTCTAGTTAACCCCTTCAACATGAAAACATTATTCTCTGCATATTCTTGTTGCCTTCAGATGTTTTATTCAACTAAAACTATTTAGCATTGGATTCTTCAATGTACTGGCCGGCTTGCACACGGCTGACATGGCCAAACAGGTCTACAGTACATGTCCAAACTGTGTTTACGGGTCCTGAAGGGAAACTGATCCCTAGGACCGATGCATACTACATTCTGTGGCTGAAGAATAACACGGCCCCACCCAAAGCTTCGCGTATGGACATAGGTGTGGAAAGTTTTTGAGTGTAGGGTGAATGTGCGTGTGGAAACTGTTGTAATGCTATGTATGCAAGTAAGTCTGTATATGTAATCAAAGGAACCTTGGCAGGATGCCGACATATGACAACACATCAAAGGACATACAACTGCATCCTCCGGATTTTCTCCGTGTGGGACTGAAACCATGTCAAGTGGACTGATAGGCGAACACTCTGCCGACTCAATCTGTATTAGTGAAAATCTTTAAAGGATGTACATGTAAAACTTGTGAAATTCCAAAAGTCTTCTCCATGATGAATAAAAACTTAAGACCCAAGAATCCCACAAAATTGGCCACAAACGTACAATAACGAGTGAATAACACGAGAAGGGACCAGCACTGACACCAACTAGCAAGTCATAGGTTCTGCTGAGAGAGGATCTATAGTCGCGGCGTACGACTCTGAGGTTGTCATTTTCGCACATTCAAAATGTGCGTCTGATTTTCGTTTTATACTATACACGAATCATATTCTTTTTGGTAGGTGGGGGCACTTACCATCCACTCACTTGATGTAGTGCTGCTCTCGGGTGTCTGCCCTTTCCTCTCCTCCATCCTTCTTTCCTTCCATCCTCTTCTGTCTTTCTTTCCTTCAGTCTTTCCTCGTTCTTCTGCCTACGGGTGACTTTACACTCCCTCTTCTGTCTTTCGTTCCTTCATTCTTTCCTCTTCCTTCTGCCTGTGGGTGACTCTACACTGAGTGACAAGCCAAATGGTTTCCTGTACACCAGGAAACCATTACTACGCTGGGTGGTAACCATATAACCAAATTTTGGAGCCTGGTGGTATAGTGGGTAATTATTGCGCTCCAATCGGATTGAGCCGGTGAAGGTTTACATCCCAGGGTTGGTTGGGGTTTCTTGCTCACGTAATGCCACTCAGGGATGAGTGAGGTTGGTCACTCATCTTAAATGTCAGGACCAACTGCCTAGCCCCGGGCTCCTACGCTCCTCATAGGGCAACGTAGGATTGGATGATGGATGGATGGATGGATGAATCATTTTATTATGCATGAATATATTATACACAAATTTTATTATACACGACCATATTATACACGAATCACATGTGTCTCATATTATACACGAAATCAAACGCACTTTTGAATGGTAGGATGCCAGGGCACGATAACAACAACCTCAGAGTCGCGCGCCGCGACTTTAGTCCCTAATCCATACTCGCAAGTGTTTACGTCTTGTGACGGATCTTAGTGTGTTTTCCTCTCATTAACCTGTATTTTTTTTTCCACTTCTTGCAGTAAATGTATATCTTTTCTAATTGATTGTGTGCCTGTGTGTGTGTAATTCACCGGGTCGGTCAGGATCACTTGATGGTCGTGATCGTCAGCTTTTACCCTCCCGGAAGGGAGTTGAGAGCTCAAATAGTCCGATCTAAGGGCAAGGCTGTGACCTTATGTGTGTGTGTGTGTGTGTGTGTGTGTGTGTGTGTGTTTGATTTGCATGCAATTAATCTGGCACATAATTGCATTAAATGTATGTGTTAGGCATAAAACTGAACGATATCACTTGAAAAACTGTCATACGCAGCTGTGCGGAGTCAGGCTAACTTTCTGGGCTGTATAATTATAGTTTTGGGTATTGTCTTATCAACTTGGCTTAAATGCATGACTTGTATTTAGGTATTCTGCTTGTTCAGGAGTGGTTAAATTTATACTTATCACATAATGTATATCAGAAATATCACAATAATAAGTTTTTCCACTCAAATATATTGTTATAATTTTGGTCTTCAAAGTATCATAGAGGTCAGTTAAAAATCCTATTCTTGTCCTTATATTTAGATCTGTGAGAACAAAATATATTTCTTTTCAGGGGAGTATGTCAGGGCCGTATCGAAAACTCATGTTATGGGGGATAGGGTGGTGGAATGGTGGATTCTATAGCGTGTTCATGAAACCTGGTGAGGATCTCTAACCCCTTTCAACTCACTTCATGGTCAGATGTACTCATACTGGAGAGTCGATTTGACTTATAACCATGGAGACTCATTCCTAACTCATAGCCAAAGCTCTTCGATTGTTATGCAACCAAGTCTTAGTACTCGAGGTGTGAGATTGATTTAATTTCATCATGTAAAACCAAACAGACTATAGAGGAAGAACAGCCACACATGTGGTTGTTCCACTGTAAGAAATGGGCAAGATGACCTGTGTGATATACATAGAACGGAGCTTGTATGCCTTTTTTTCTCTGATGTTTCGCAGTGCACAGACCCACTCTTCAGGAAGTCTGAATAAGAAGGATCAGAGCTGATTAATTTATACACTTGATAATCCCTTCCCTATATCTGCCGCATCGTGATTGGCTCTGTAGGTTAATCCTGTGGCCTTACCTCGTCCCCCTGTCTTGACGCCAGTGCGACAGTTGCTTCATATTTAGAGACTGAAACCCCCACCTCTATGGTTATTTCATTTCTTGCACAAGTATCTGCTTCCTCCAAAATTTTTTTTATTTGTTTTTTCATTTTTTTTCAATTATTGTAGCTTCTTCCACTTTGGCAAATTTTTGTGCTAATGTATGTGCAGGACTAGGGAAGTGGACAGTTTATGCCTGCGTAAATCACATTTGCGTTCTGCAGTTTCCGTCATAATGCCTCGTCTTTTTCGCTTATATGCAGGTGCAGACAAAAGGAACAGACACTGCCTTATCCCGGGCGCACAACAACTGTGTCAGTTCTGGCTTATACCCACCGGGGTGGATGGAGGGGGAGGGTGAAGAGGTATCTCCTTCCCGTCGCCTACTACCACCTGATACCATTCCGCCACTCTCCCCATTTTAGCTCATCAGCCAAAAATAACCCAGTTCTTATGCGTCTGAGCTAAGGCAGTGTCTGTTCTTTTCGTCTGCAGATACACATTTTTTTTAACACTCACTAGACAGTATGCTGTTCAGTATACTCCTCTCATTCCTAGTTATTCCTTCTCTACTCTTCATTGCTTCACCAGTGTAAAGTCCTCTGGAAGCTGCGATCCTCAGGCCTGCGTTTTGTATCGTTTGATTGTTAAGAACTAAACCTTTGCCTGAGTCAGGGATGCAGCAGGTATGAAGAAGGGATTATCCATTGCATATTAATGTCTCAGTTCTGATCCTTCTTATTCGGTCTCTGAAGATGGGTTCTGTGTAGTCCGAAATGTTTGAGAAAATAAAGCATTCAAGCTCTATCCTGTGTATATCACGCACCCAACTTGTCCAGTAACAGTCTTTGCTACCTAGGGGTGAGGGTGGTGGGTGGGGCTAGGGTGAAGGTTGTTGGTGTAGGGACAGAAGGGTGGGGGATGAGGGTGGTGGGTGGGGCTAGGGTGAAGGTTGTTGGTGTAAGGACAGAAAGGTGGGTGGTTAGGGTGATGGGTGGGGGTAGGGTGAAGGTTGTTGGTGTAGGGACAGAAAGGTGGGGGGTGAGGGTGGTGGGTGGGGCTAGGGTGAAGGTTGTTGGTGTAAGGACAGAAAGGTGGGTGGTTAGGGTGATGGGTGGGGGTAGGGTGAAGGTTGTTGGTGTAGGGACAGAAAGGTGGGGGATGAGGGTGGTGGGTGGGGGTAGGGTGAAGGTTGTTGGTGTAGGGACAGAAAGGTAGAGGGTGAGGGTGGTCGGGGATGGGGCGGTGGGATGAGAGTGGAGAGGATTATAATCTGATGGACTTGTTAGCTTTAGAGGTTTCGTTTCACCTTTTCCTTAGGGGCTTAATCTACACATTACACCTTTATCTCCTTGCACGTTACAGATGAAAACTGGAAATATCTAGATAACAAACACACTAGACTGTTAGGGTTGGGAGGAGGGGGACGGCATAGTGGAACGTATTTTCATTACCTTTAGAAGTTTCGTAACGCCTTTTCCTTTTTTGTTGATTTTGCATATTTCACATTTATATCCTGCTTTAAGCAACTGATGCAGATATGTTGATATTAAAATAAGAAAATATTTTAGCAGTTCTTATTCCCTTAACCTATGATATCTCTTGTACTCGAACCTGGCCAAAACTGCCATACAAGTACAATATCCCCATCTTGAATAATGAGATGTAAGAAGAGATGAACACTACGTTTACGATGCTAGTCGTGAAGAGGTGCAATGGAAAAGATGTAGAGCCATAGTACTGTCTTATTCTGCCATTGGGCTAAGTACAATAAGCTGCAAAGGGGCAAAAATCTTATCCAAGAAGGTAAAAGAACTGTAGACTAGAATATCGTGTCTCACTCTTAGCTGAACAATATCGTCCAACACTGGCTGGAAAAAAAATAGACGACTTTTCAAGATCTTAAGTGAGTTAATGGTGACAGTATGAACACTCTCAGGTTCTTGCTTCCTGGGGGGGGGGGGGAAGAAGAGAAAAAAGAAAATTCGTCTGGAGTTACTGAAAATACTAGAACTGTCCCAATAATGCGAGAGATAAAATGAAACCCACAGTGAAAAAACACTGATTACAGTTACGTACAGCCTGGTTGTTATGACAATGTATCTTCGTTCAACCATGTAATGAACTGGGTGAAAGTTGTGGCTGACATCAGGGCAAACTAATTACATTCCGAATTTAATTACAGCGATTTCCGTGATTGATGCTAAATCGCTTGTCGGCAGATGAGTGTTTTAGGTGTGAATATATAGAATAGAATTAAAGTGTAGGCTATTTCCCTCACCTTTAGTATGGTGACTCTAATTTATATTCTTATATTCTAGGCTGTAAACGATATATAATTCAATAAGAGGAGATTCTCAAACTAGAGGAGCTAGATATAGTCTCCATTAACCCCATCCCTGCTAGAGGCCTGTTTTTAAGTTGAAAGAAATCGTCTGTGGCAGAAAGAATAGAATAATGATAACGTCCTCGGGTGAAAAGAAGGAATTTTTAATTATTGTCCATGTTTAATGCGTATTCATCTATGGCTAGGGGGTCAGCGAGTGATAGCTTTGCAAATATAGCTTTACAAATACAAACTATATTTAAGCAAGTACTTATACTGTTTATTATTTCAACCCCTTTAGTACAATGGTGTACTCCTTTGTTCTTGTTCTTTCTAGACGACTTAAGTTTACTGTTGGGAAACCTTTCGCAGAGTCAATAATCTGTTAATTTTCATCAATCGTAAATATCTCATCTCTTTCCTGAATGCTGAGACCTAACAGATTAACATTAGATTACGGTACTAGTCATGAAGAAGTGCAGTGGATAAGATGCAGGCCCGTGGTACTGTTTTATTTATTTTGACAGTGAGCTTCGGAGAGTAGGTTGCGAAAGGACGAACATCTACGCGAAGTTAATCAGCTTTAGAAACAATCCTCATTTAACTCTGCTACAGAGGCCTCCACAAAGGTAAATAAATTCGTCATGTTATGGCAAGAGATAAACAAGAGACCTCCATAGGCTGGCGGGGTTAAAGGGAGTAAGTTAGTTTACAGTGTAAGAATTACAAATTCTCATGCTCCTGTATCTTTTTCTTGCCGCATGTTCATCCCATTCTCTCTCTCTCTCTCTCTCTCTCCTTGAGTGGAGCCAGGGGTGTAGACCAGGTTGTCCAGGCAGCGTTTTTTTTTTTTTTTTCCTTCTCGCTACACTTAGTCATTCGGTCATATTGGCTCCGTCGGAGCGAGTTCAGTGAGAAATGACTCGGCTCGTCGTGCCTTTGCTCGAGGATAGATAAGATAGTTCGGCTATTCAAACCACAAAATCATCAGAAAAGCCGTGTTATGACATTAAACCAACCTATACCTAACCAACTTGGGCCTAACCTAACGTTAACTTAGTATAATACTTTATTTCTCTTAGGATGAGAAAGGTGCAACGTTGCCGAGTCTTTTCCTTAGGTACTATCCAACGTTGCCAACATGACTGGATGACCAAGTATACCAGAAAAAAATAAAATGTGTCCAGGCAACACCCTAGTTTTCACAATGTGATAGGTATACTTCACCTGTACGCACATTTCTCTTCTGGGTATTATTTCTCTCACACAAATACGATGCAATTCATTCGTGTTTCATTAAATTTAGGTTTCACTTCCAGCATCTCGTTCTTGGTTCAGTGATTTAACGATACTGTGTACCAAAATATCAAACATATTTAGCTGGCAGAGAGAAGCGGGGTGCAGAACACTGATTACCATACTGCATTTTGCTAACCGATTAGGGCAACACCTCAAAACATTCTTGGATCAGGTGCTGCTCTCTCTCTCTCTCTCTCGTCGACTTCACCTCACACGCGAAGCCAGAACATAGGCGGATTAAGGGGGGGGGGGCCGGGACCATGACCCCCCCAAAAGGAAAAAGAGTATATTATGCCACCCCCCCCAAAAAAAAAAAAAAAAAAAATGTTTGAAGCCTCTTTCCCTTGATGTGATGTCACTGGAAAAATATAGACTAATGCGAAACTGAACATGAAAAAATTAAAGAAAAAAATTGTACACGAAAATGTTTTTGATGGTTTCTTATTTAATTTTGGTAGCTTTGGGTATGTTTATGAACGTTCGCGGCGAAGGTTTCGGCGTGAGCGCGTGGGTGTTGTGTTGGACTGCTGGTTGTGTGCGTGAGTGGGCAAGTGGCCATCCGTTAGCGTTTGTGTACAACTGCTTTACATTTCTTAACAATAAAGCGGTCAACGTCTCAGCCGGCGATATCATTTTTTTGGGAGGAAAAAAATCCAAGCTTTCTGTGCCTGAGGTTCCTGTGGCTGAGAAAACAGCAGGTGAACGGATTTCTGCCACAGGGAAGATTCCTCCAGCTCCAGTAGGATCTGTTGAGAAGCAAATCACAGTTGATGGGTGAGTTATCAGTTTTACATACATGTTCCAATTGATATACAGTATATATATATATATATATATATATATATATATATATATATATAGAGAGAGAGAGAGAGAGAGAGAGAGAGAGAGAGAGAGAGAGAGAGGAAAGACATCTTGCCAGACTATGTGCAAAAGGCAGGGACCACATGCTGACACGTATTTGGTTTATTGTTTAGATTGCACCCAACGTCTTGGCTTGGACGGCCAGCACATCCAATCCTCTGGTGCAACATTGTTATGTGTGGTGTGTTTTATGGCATCTGGATGATTCTGATCTTTATTATTGTTGGAAATGCTTTGTTGCCCGTTAAGAAAAAGCCACCTAACCTAACTCACTAACCTAACCAAACCTAAAAATTTTAGGTTTGGTTAGTGAACCTTACCAAACATATAGTCAAACCTAGCTATAATTCAGACCTATCCTAGCCTAAAATCTAACCTTGCCAAACATATAGGTAACCTAAAGCCTAACCTAACATTACCTAAAACCTAGTGGCGTCACCAGGGGTCTTTTTTTTTTGGGGGGGGGGTTGGCTGTAGCCTTAGCATAGGTAGATGGGTATGGGCGAATGAAATCTATGCAGCTGGGGGATCCGGATTTTTTTTTTTTTTTTTTTTTTTTGAAAACTGAATAGTTTCCGGGACTTTTTGAGGCCTATGGAGGAATAAAAAGTGGAAAGGAGTGTCATAGATCTATAACTGAGAAACCTACAGGACACCTAAATATTAATGGGCCTGAATTTAAATTATATGGTTAAATGGATAAAAACGGGATGGGTGAGAGGTGAGTCAGTTTTGAGCCGCAGGCATATAGTGTATGTTGGTGGGGTATTTTCTGTTTTTATTATTATTATTTTGGGAGGTTGCAATTTTGGGCGGCTGAGCGCTTGAATTGGAGGGGCTAAGCCCACCTAGCCCCCTCCTGGTGACGCCACTGCAAAACCTAACCAAACCTAACGTAAAACCTAACTTAAAACCTTATCTAACCAAGCCTAACCTAACCTAAAACTGAACCTATTTTAACCAGCATTTTGAGAGCATGTATCATGGTAATGTTAAAAATGAAAACTTTTTTTTAATAGGGTAAAATTTCTCATTTCTCGATAAGTAGGTTAATCTAATGTAGGTTTAAGTTTATCATTTGTGGATGAATTTAATACATTTCCAGTTAACCAAAATATAAGTGTGATTATTAAGTACCATACATACAGTACAGTTTGTAAGAAAAGATGTTCTCTGATTTATCGACCTAGGCTGCAGGCAGAGTAGAAAAAGACCAGACATGAGATGGAAGGACGAAATATAAAAGACTAGGAAAGACCATGGTAGAGATCAACGCAAAGAATTCATGGAGATGGTTTGGGGAGGCCTGTGTTCAGTAATGGACAGTAAATAGATGATGATGATGACTGACTGTGATGGGTTTCAAATAAATCTAACCAAATATACACAAAACCAGCACCTACCTGATCAACTGTGATGGTTGGAAGCAAACGCCTGAACAACGGCGCCCTTAACAACGGCGATTCACAGTCAACACTAAAGTCATTGTCAGCATAACCGTATCGACGAGACTTTTCTTTGCTATTAAACTTCAGACGATTTATATGTCTGTGGTGGTTGTTGGTGTTTATCATGTAATGGTGCTACTTTTCTTGTGTTTTGTATGTCATTATTACAAATCTACCTTTTTGTTTGGTATGTGCAACCTATTGATGTATTTAAAAGCTGTCCATTAAACTCATGCAATTATTGTTGTATATACTCTTGAAATATATTATGTATTGTTTATTTACATACCGGGTACGAATTTTTTTCTCCGGGGTCATTTGAATGCAGATTATATGCAAATCGTCCAAAATAAGTAAAATATTTTGTGATGCTGATGCACTGGTTCGCTGTAATAGCCGTTTACTTATGACTATTTGTGCCAAAAGAATATACTGCAACAATACTAGACGATTTAGTATAGCATACAATACTTAAGTATACTAGGCTCTCTGATATGTTGCCCCCCAAAAAAACAACAACAACACTTCCCAAGATCTGCCTATGCCCCAGAAAACTCTTATTTACACACACACACACACACACACACACACACACACACACACACACACACACACACACACACACACACACTAATTCACAGCTGACTTGACGAATTTACAAGAAGTGGATCCTGTGGGTATGCTGAACAGTAACTTTTGGTATCTCAGAAAATTGTCTTAGTTAATACATCGTCTAAAATTACAGAGAGTCAAAATTATGATTATACACTTATAACAGACTGGATAAATATGCCATGAACACGTATGACAAGCTGCTACAGCACTATTAAACACACAGACTGTTGTTATGATATTTACAATTTATAGCTTTGATTCATATATTCTGTTTTTATTTTGTACAGTTAAATGTTAACATTTCACCTTCTTCACTTTCTTATAAATATTGTTTTTTCTTTTCCTGTTAGTTTGTACCTTTCACTGTATCGCTTCACTTTCTCTCCTTTCTCGGTCTTCTTCCTTAGCTTTTTCTTTGGTAGACACTGTTTACACTAGCTTCATTCACAGATGCACTTGCGGTCTACATAATAGTTTTCATTATAAGTACCATTACCGAAGTTCTTTTATGCCATTAAGATCTTTGCATATTACAGGAACACTGCCTCTTAATGTTCATTGCTGCCAAAAAAAAAAAAAAAAAAAAAAAAAAAAAAAGGCAATTTGCAAAATTTTCCCAGATTTGCAGTATTGCATACTCATTCATAACTAACAAAAACGCTCTCTACGACTCACCACTTATTCGCTGGCAAGGCATTTTTGTATCAACATGTCCTCTACTAAAGTGATAGAACGTCTATGATTTCAAGCTTTTGTTACCGTGCTAATCTGTCAGTATCATGTGTATATTTTATTTCCGGTCATACACGTAGCTGTAAATTACTTCACTGTTCACCTGTATAAAACCCTTCCCTTGCTTTTTTGCCGTCTTTTTATGAATCTTTTCATTATAATAAATTGCCATTTGTTGATCTTCCTTTATGTTTTTCTCGCTATGTATCTTTCATTTGTTCAGTTTTCCATTTTTTTTTTCGTCTTTTCCTCTGATTTTATTTCCTTGCGCCATTCATTTTTAAAAAGTTTGTATTAACCATTATTTTTTCATTTTTCTTCACTGACTGCAATAGTCACGTTTTTCTTTTAGTGATTTACTTCCCTTCAGGACAATTATCTGTTTATCAATATTTCTATCTGTCTGTTTACATCTATCTATCAATCAATCAATCAGTCTACCTATCTACTGTATAAATATACAGGTATATATATATATATATATATATATATATATATATATATATATATATATATATATGTGTGTGTGTGTGTGTGTGTGTGTGTGTAATATATATTCATCCTTATGTGAAATCATATCCTTATCTTATTTATCACTTGTCACAATCATCATATTCCCGTTTTTACTTTAATTTTGCGTGTTATCATTTTAATTTTTCAATCATATTGCAGTACCATTACACTTACCCACGTAGACTATGCATCAGCTTTAATCACCAAGAAAAAGACAAGCCCCTAGATTGTTTATGGACTTTTATGGAACTAGTAGGTAGGCCTATCATCAATCTGCATCCCACATTACAAACTACGGTCAGCAACGTTAATGGGATGTCAAACACGCTCTATATTCTACCCCTGCTTCAAAAAATTACCATCAAAATTTGGAGGCTTGCCCGTCACTTCGCGATTTAAGGTGTGAGCATACGAACCTTATCTCCATAATATGTCCTGCATTCAGTGTAATGTCTTAGAGGCGCCCAACCTATATTCGTCACTTAGAGAGGCTTGGTTTAGTTTCATGATAGAAATGTCACAGGATGTACATTAAATTGCACCTTTCAGTTTATTTTTAGACGTGGAACATCTGTACGAGGTGTCCATTCATTTATTTCCACCCAAAGGTTTTTCATATGCAGGGTGCTAAAATGCGTAGGTTTCAGAGATGCCCATTTTACGGACCTCATGGTTTCGCATCTTTGAAAACAGCCAAGTAGAGGTCCAGAAAGTATCGAAAGGGATGGTACGTGTATGTACATATACCATTAAAGTAATCACTATTTCTTTAATGACAGCCTTTTATGTTTTATTTTTGCTGTCCAAAGATACTTTAATATACCTATAGAGATTTTTTTTTTTTTTTAAATAACAGAACGGAGGAAGGAAAAACAAATGGGGGAAAAAAAATAATCCATACATCGGATTCCTGGTGTCCTCTGTTCATAAAATATCTGTAACAGTTAGACTTGAACAGTTGTAGGTTGAAATTTGGAGGAAAACAACTCTGGGGAAGCGAGTTCCAGAGAGATGCAGTTCGGGGAATGAAAGAATTCTGATAGGCAGAAGTTCTGCAATATGGTTGAGTGACATTCCAGTCATGAGCGCTACCAGATGCCCGTGTAGCACGAGGGAAGGCATTGAGAGGTGGCACCATGGACGCAACTTCGTCTGAGCATTTGCCAAAAAAATATCTGTAAAATAATGCAAGGGAGGCAACATTCCTTCTTACTTGCAGGGGAGGTAGTTTATATGTAATGGCAGGGTTGTTAATGATTCTAACAGCTTTATTCTGAATTTTGTCTAGTTGTCTTAATGCAACCTATCCACAACCATTCCACAAGGGTGAGCAGTATTCAAGCTGAGAGCGCACATGACTCTTATAAATTATAGCTAACTGCTTATCGGCGAAGAAGTTACGGACTCTGTACAATAATCCAAGTTTCTTTGAGGCGGTTTTAGCAAGTGATCTGACATGAGAGGTCCAGCTGAGGGCACTGTTAAGTGAGACACCAAGAATTTCAATACTTTTGGAGATGGGAATATTAGTAGCACTGAAGGTAATGTACGAATCTGGTAATATCTGTCTATTAGTAAAGAGAAGGCTGTATGAGGGTGTTGTGGTACCGACTGCATTATATGGGGCTGAAACATGGAATATGGGTGTAGCAGAGAGGAAAAGTTTGAATGTAATGGAGATGAGATGTCTGAGGAGTATGTGTGGAGTGACGCGTATGGATCGAGTGCAAAATGATGAAGTGCGAAGGAGAACTGGAGTTGTTCGGGAGATGGCTGGTAGAGTTGAGCAGAGGGTGTTGCAATGGTTTGGGCATATGGAGAGAATGGATAATGAGCGATTGGTGAAAAAGATAACTAGATCTGATGTGAGAGGTGTAAGGCTGAGAGGAAGACCACGAATAGGATGGATGGACAGTGTGAAGAGAGCGCTGGATGCGAGAGGGATGTCTGTTGAGCAAGGAAGAGTGGCTGTGCATGACAGAAATAAATGGAGAGAAATTGTGAATGAATAAGTGATGACGCAGCCCTGAGGGGATATTCTCCCGCATTTGGTCTGATCAGCTAGTCGGTCAGGTGCGGGTAAGGGGATGGGTCTGTTATGATGTGGCAGGGGTAAACCAGTTCTGCTGTCGGGCCCTGCTGCGGATGTCACTGATTGCATTGCGCAGTTGACCCTTGTGCGGTGTGATGCGGTGAGGATCTGTCCGTTCTCCCTTTTGGAGCTAAGATGCGAATGAATGTGTTTAAATGGATGAGTAAATGGAGAGTGAGTCGTCCTGTCTCGGCTACCTCCCTTTCCTTGGGGGAAGCAGCCTAGGTATATAGATAGATAGATAGTAAACTGTATATATTTAGTTTTACTAGCATTAAAAGAGACAAGGTTGTTTTGTCCCCATTCACTGATTGTAGATAGATCTTGATTTATGGAGATGGCTGTACTGAGTTGAGAGGTAGAGATATTAGACTTTGTAAATGGATGTCTGAGTGTGAATGAACTATGTAGTGTTGAGTCATCTGCATATGAGTGAATGGGATTGTGAGTGACAGATAAGAGATCATTAATATGAACCAGAAATAGGGTTGGCGCCAGAACTGATCCCTGCAGCACGCCGGCATTAATTGAGTGGAAATTCGAATATACATCATCTGCTTTTACTCTTATTTTCCTGTCACTAAGATAAGAAGAAATCAAAGGAACAAAAGACGTTAGTCCATAGCAAGGGAGTTTGGACAGCAGGGAACGGTGCCATACTCTGTCGAAAGCTTTAGAGATATCAATAGCTACAGCATGAGTTTCTCCAAAAAGATCAATTGATTGATGGATGGTATGAGTTAAGAGATTGAGTATGTCAATGGTGGATCTTTCGTGGCGAAAACCGTATTGTCTATCACTAATTAAGTTGTTGGATTCAAGATGTTTAACAATATGCTTATTAATTAAATTTTCAAATACCTTACCAAGAGAAGATGTGACAGCTATTGGTCTGTAATTGGAGGGGTCAGACGAACTTCCTTTCTTCGGAACTGGGTGGATATTGGCTTCTTTCCATGAATTTGGGAATAAAGAACTATGTATGCATAGTCTGAATAATTTAGCTAGGACAGAGGCAAGTTCAGGGGAACACTTTTTCAAAACAATTGGCGGAATTCCATCTGGGCCTGGAGCTTTGTTGGTAGGTAAATTGTCTAGGATGGATTTTACGAATCTTGTCTGTATTTTAAGTGGGGCAGTTTCGGGAGAATCAAGTTCCAGTACTGAAACATTCTGGCTGGTATCATCTATGGTAGAGTTCCTTGCAAAAGTACTAGCAAAGATATCTGCTTTCCCACGTGGGTCATTTGTAATATTGCCATCTGAAGATTTTAGTGGGGGACTGGAAGATGACTTGTTAAAGTTATTATTGAAAGAATTAAGAGTTGACCAGAATATTCTATTGTCATTAGGGTTGTTAAGTAGTTTTGATGCTTGCTTTTGAAGAAAGTTTGATTTAGATAGATTTAATACAGCTTTTGCATGATTTCTAGCAATTTTAAATTGGGAGAGTGATTCAGATGTTTTTGATTTTAAGTAAGAGTTATATGCTAATGACTTTTAGGCTGTTGCTCTGGCACAATTGCCATCAAACCATTTTGGAGAGTTTGATCTTTTAGTGAATTGTTGACTTGGTATGAATAAATCCATACCAGCTAGTATTAAGTCGCAAATGTGGGACTGGGTAGAATTGGGATCACTAGAGAAGAAAGACTGCCATGGAACATCAGCAAGATAATTTCTAAATCCATCCCAGTCTGCCCTGTCAAAGTGCCATCGGGTCACCCTGACAGGTTCGGAATGGGGAGGTGTAGGAGGGTTAACTAATGAGGCTTTGATGAGATTGTGGTCAGAGGATCCAAGTGGTGACAGTACCTCTATCCTGTATTGATCTGAATTATTTTCAAGAATAAATCCAAGAGATGGGCATTATGGTCAGGATTATCAGGTATTCTGGTTGGTTGCTTTACCAATGCAATGATACAGTTAGTTTCGAGAGGATAACTGGCCTGTTCCATATAATATTTAACCGCATGATGACATTTTATTCTTGGTACACAAAGACATTTATTCAGCTGAGAGACCTCTCTTAGTGAATTCGGGTTAATTCAGTTTGTTTCTAAGTCCTTCACTGCAAGACGTCCCTTCTAAGCTAAAATAAAATAAAAAATCTGGTGCAGGAAGAATAAAGTATTTAAGCAGAAAAAAAAAGGAGGGACATCATCGTATTAAAGGGGTTAAAATAATTCACGAGGAAATTATATTCGTGCAGGTGATAGATGATGTTGTACATCGCCCACAAAAGTCTTGTCGCCTCTCCTGCATCTCTTTCTGTGGACTATGACAATTAGCTTCAAGAATTCGCAGCAACCGACACTGAGACTTTACATGGTCACAGATCGTTGTCATCAAGTGTCGTCTGCTTCAGATTCATCAGACTAATTTTCGGAGTCTGTGGAAAGAAAGGCGAGAGAAGTGACAGGACTTACGTTGCCGATAGCACAGTACAGTCAACAGAACAATTTTTTGAACCTATACATAGTGGAACCATCCTAAACATGCATCAGTCGAGATAGGATTCTTGTTTTTTTTTTTCCTCAGGCTGTAGACATTTCTCATATGTAATTAGGAAGACACATTTTTTTCCCCATGCAGCTGTTTAAGTCAGCATTTGTGAGTCACTTAACTCTGTAAATGTTATATAAATTCCATATTACAAATTGTAGTCAGCAATGATATAAACAGATCAGACATCTTGTATCAGCATCACATGTTTAGCAATATTGTCGTCATGAAATGGGGATATAGGTGCATATGCACACTATCCCTCCTTTTAGTTTATATAATACGACACTTAGACTTTTCTTATCACTTTTGAGACTTGGAATTCCTGAAACGGAACTACAGAGAGAGTGTCATGGAATACTATGCTTGCACTGATTTTAGCACAGTTTTGCATGTTTGTAAATACACTGAACTCTGCAACCTGACCTGTGGTAATGAGTGTATACTTTACCAATAGTTTCTACTGTACATAATATTAGTGTGGAATAAAAAGCTCAAAAGTATTGGGGCTAAATATTTCAGTATTCATATTCACCACTTCAGTATTCTGTTTCAGCTCTTCAGTATCCACCTTTAGTTCCTTGGTAACCGACACTGGTGCTTCAGAATCCAGGTTCAGAACTTAGTAAGTCAAGTGTTTCAGTATTTGGATTCAGTGCTTCAGAATCCCAGTTTAGCACCTCGGAATCCGGGTTCAGAACTTCGGAATCCGGATTATAGCGTCAAAATCCGGATTTAGAGTTTCGGAAGCCAAGCTCAGATTCCCAGAAGATGCAGACTGCACTGTGGCCTCCTAAACGTTGGTGGCACGGGTGCTGCTGTACCCGATGCTCAGCCGGAAACTCTCCTTGTACCTGTGGACAAAAGTAGACATTGTTCAAAAAGTGTATAGTGTTAAAAAGACTAAGGTTAGCCACGGAAAATTAACTATAGATCAGCATCACAAAAAAAGAAAGTTTATTTGACACAGGAAAAAAACATTTAACGAACTTGGTAATAAAAGCTCACTTAACAAAACACATAAACGAAACTTTTCTCTAAACACTTTGAAATACATTATATATCATGTGAATAAGTATGAGTAAATAAAGTTTCAATAAGTCAGCAAAATATCAAAGAAATGCATTGCCATACTGTACAGCATATACCTTAAAATACTCAAGAGGTTTCTCGCACATATATATATGAAGAGCTTATGCTGACTGGTACGGGTGTTAATTTACATTAAGAGAATAAGACAATAAGCCTGAACAGTCTTGCCAGGTAGGTGGTACGCATTCCACCCCCCCACCCCCTCTGTGTTTACAGGCATGCTTCAAGTTTCGAGCAATATGGTAGCGATGTATTTCGTTATATCTGACTGGAAAAAACTCTTTATAGGAGATGCTGTACAGTAGGGATTCCAGGTAATTAGATATAACTAGACAAAGTTCCTTAAATATATTACTCGAAACTTGAAACTTTCCTGTAAATGCAGACCTGGGGTTGGGCGGTGGGGGGGGGGGAGGGGTGTCTATATATACCCAACACAAATGAACAAAACAGGGGACAAAGCACAGCGCTAAGCACCGATCCCTCGCCGAATCTTGGCAGGAACTGAAGCTATCCAGGTTGGGAAGGTTTTTGAACGGCGGGAAATGTGCATACCAACATCACATGGTATGTTTCATCCGGCCATACCTACCTAGAGATGATCCTCTCACTACAATGACATCATATATATTATCATCAAACAATTACGTTCAGCTTGAATGAGATTTCTCACACAGGTGTGGTGAATGTTGAAACGTTCATTAACGCCATCACTGTTTTATCTTCATTCTCGAAACCACCAAATTATCGCATTCAGCTACGACAGAGCTTTCAAACTGGATAAGGTCAAAATATATCACCTCTTTACGAGACATCTCCCTTTAGCTGTATAAAAACATCATGTGGTGATAATAACGTTATATATATATATATATATATATATATATATATATATATATATATATATATATATATATATATATATATATATATATATATATATATATTATATATATATATATATATATATATATATATATATATATTATATATATATATATATATATATATATATATATATATATATATATATATATATATATACATCTCCCTTTAGCTGTATAAAAACATCATGTGGTGATAATAACGTTATATATATATATATATATATATATATATATATATATATATATATATATATATATATATATATATATATATATATCTTAAGAAATATCGTCTCTTAAACTATTAATGTTAATCTGTTCTGCACCAGTAGTCAGTGTCATTCGTTTCAGAAGTACATGATGTACTGTATACTGTACAGTGAATATTTTTTCACTGATAATTATGCTAATGTAAATACTTTAGTTCTGCATATGGGTATTTATGTTAGGACTCCATATTATAATTACAAATCATAATAGATAGATAAATAGACAGATAGACAGCTCTATGCGAGCCTGGGAATGGGAAATGATCTTGCAAGTTACACTGAGGAAAAGCTGACGACAGATTAGGAAGTAGCAAGTCAGGAGATGATGCAGTTAGTTTGTCAGCGAAACACCAGGTGAACAAAGCCTAGTGACCATACACACACATACACACATACTCACACACAGGCTTCTAGAACTTTCCAACCACAGTGAACACACGTGACACGACTCCTGTTTCACCAGAATTTAGGAAAGAGAGCTCAGAAGGAGAGAGGCGATAGAATCGGCAGGTAGTGGGGAGAAAGGCTTAGCAACTTGGAAGAGAGAGAGAGAGAGAGAGAGAGAGAGAGAGAGAGAGAGAGAGAGAGAGAGAGCGAGACAGGGAGAGAGGGACTCTACTTATACTCACTCGTGTGCGAGAGACTTGTTAATATTTCCAAGACAAATAAAAATAGTCCCATATACTTCTTTATCTCTCCTTGTCATTGCATGACAAATGGGAACCAAGATTATCAACGTACCAACAACTCAATTATAACAACCGCTCGTCCACAAGTCTAATATATATAACTTCTCTACAAGTAACTACAAAGTCTTCTTATGACATTTGGTAGCAGCGAACGTATACGAACCTCGTCTACGAATCAACAGTGAATTCCTACAAAATATCAAGATTGAAAACAAGAATACCTCTCACAACCAACTCACAACTAGCTCCTGATAGTATTCTCTCCAACCAGCCCCCTCCGTCTCCCTGATCATCACGCTGATGTAGAGGTGAAGAGGTCACAGGACGCCTTGCAAGTAGTTTAACAAAGTACTGATACAAACAATCTTGAAATTTCTACGACGAACCAACGAACTACAACCATCTACAATCAACTACAAGTAACAACTCTACGAGTCGTCTGTATAATCTTCTACACGCACCTACAAGTAGCGGCAGTCTTCATCCCACAACGAGTAAATCACAAGAGAAAAGGACCTAGAAAACACCGAGAAGAAAAACAAAACAAACAATCGAAGAATGAGACACAACTCACACCTCACAACCACCAGACCTCACCCTCCTCTCTCTGCTACCGTCCCCCAACCTCCACCGCTGACGCAGGAGTGAAGAGGTCAAGACGACGAAGCAAATACCAAGTCCATATTCACGACTCATCTTACTCATCTTCACTCAAGTTACTCATCGCTCATTTACCACAGTTACCAGTGTGGGAAGTCGACGTCACCATACGTGTGCTGAAACGACGCCAAGCCGTGTGTCTGACACCCCACAACACGTCAATCACCCCGTGAAGGACAACGCTATCACCACCTGCACCATCACTAACACCATTCCCACCATGGTAAAAATTAGTGAGTTACATAATTACTTCATTTATACAATACACAGTGATAGGCAACACATTTTGCACAAACATATAAAACGTGCTGTATAGTTACAACTTAAATACATATACCTACTTCAATTATCATCATAATTCAGTCATTAAATACTTGCACCAACAATAAATATTCTACACTGTATATATTCATTCATTTATTATAACATTTATTTACTACCAACGAGTGTTACCATTTATACCTACATAAAATACGTGTTTCATACATACAGCTATACATTATTATATCTACAAAGTGATAAAGAAAATATACCATCACAGTTACTCAGTGAGCGATTAAGAGAACTATATTAAACATTTATTAATTAAAGCTACCTAGTGGAAACATATAAATTAAGTTACAAGGTAAACTAGGGAAAAAAAAATGGCCGACACAAATGACGTTAGCAAGAGTGAACATCTTTAACACAATCGTGAAGACAGTGATTTCCACACAGTGCTGACACACATATTACCCACGATAGGTACAAGTGAACAACAAGTCAGTGTATATAGTTAATACTGTATATAGTGTATATATATATATATATTTTTTTTAATATAAAATAACAAAATATGGGACTATATAATATCATTTTCAGTAATATCTGTGCAATATAAGCTAAACCTTAAAAAAGGGTCCCAAGGGATTTAACCAGCAATTATGCAACCATGAACAACACAGAAAAAGCGTAGACAAACGAAGACAAACAAACTATAGAAAATCAATACATACATAAAAAAAAAAAATAAAAAAAGAAAAAGTAATAGAGTAAGATCACATATGTCAGGACTGCAATTATTACAATTATGTAACTACAAACGATATGTAACAATTATGTAACGACAAACGATTGCATTATGTTACACTTGCTACAGTTATGTAACTACAAACAATATGTACCATTTATGTAACAGTTGCATTAACAAGATGTAACTTTTATGTAACTTTAACTACAATTATGTAACTACAAACGATATGTAACAATTATGTAACGACAAACGATTGCATTATGTTACACTTTGCCAATTATGTAACAGTTGCATTAACAAGATGTAACTTTTATGTAACTTTAATTAACTACAATTATGTAACTACAAACAATATGTACCATTTATGTAACAGTTGCATTAACAAGATGTAACTTTTATGTAACTTTAACTACAATTATGTAACTACAAACGATATGTAACAATTATGTAACGACAAACGATTGCATTATGTTACACTTTGCCAATTATGTAACAGTTGCATTAACAAGATGTAACTTTTATGTAACTTTAACTACAATTATAAGGCCAAGACACTTATGTAACAGTTGCATTAACAAAATGTAACTACAATTATAAGGCCAACACAATTATGCATTACCACAATATTTTGTAACAATTCATAAAATGTTACAATTATGTATTACCACAATGCTAAATTCAATATGTAATGTATAACCTAGCAGTATTGCCATTGCACAATTATATGCGTATGTCTGTTATACATACACATCTTACAAAATGTCTTACAACAACCATTGCATTTATTCAAATATGTATAAAACTTGTTTAAAATGTAATATTACTGGGTCATTGCACTTTACTATGAATATTATATGTATACAATATTATAATCAATATTATGTACTATATAATAGATTAGCATATGTCAATGATAATTGCTGTCGGAGGACCTCCAGTGGCGTGTGCCGAGCATATGATAGGACTCCATATTATAATTACAAATCATAATAGATAGATAGATAAATAGACAGATAGACAGCTCTATGCGAGCCTGGGGATGGGAAATGATCTTGCAAGTTACACTGAGGAAAAGCTGACGACAGATTAGGAAGTAGCAAGTCAGGAGATGATGCAGTTAGTTTGTCAGCGAAACACCAGGTGAACAAAACCTAGTGACCATACACACACATACACACATACTCACACACAGGCTTCTAGAACTTTCCAACCACAGTGAACACACGTGACACGACTCCTGTTTCACCAGAATTTTGGAAAGAAAGTTCAGAAGGAGAGAGGCGATAGAATCGGCAGGTAGTGGGGAGAAAGGCGAACAACTTGGAAGAGAGAGAGAGAGAGAGTGAGAGAGAGAGAGCGAGACAGGGAGACAGGGACTCTTCTTATACTCACTCGTGTGCGAGAGACTTGTTAATATTTCCATGACAAATAAAAATAGTCCCATACTCTTCTTTATCTCTCCTTGTCATTGCATGACAAATGGGAACCAAGATTATCAACGTACAAACAACTCAAGTATTACAACCGCTCGTCCACAATTCTAATATATATAACTTCTCTACAAGTAACTACAAAGTTTTGTTTATGACATTTATTTGTGTAGCCTATATCAAATGTATGTTTATATATACAGTAAATAAATGTGCTGTAAAAATGTGTATTATCACGTAATTATTTATGTACAATATGTATATGTGTGTGTACAAGTGTGCGTGTATATATGTGTATGTCTGTGTGTACATATACAGATTAATACCGGTATGTGTTACATGTGTATAGGGGTGGGTAAGCTTTTTCATAAGTGTGGAGTTTAAGTACTTAACTATAACAGCATGTCTTGATGTTTTATCATAGCTTCTGTAATGTACCCACATTCGGTAATGTACATACTATTGCTTATGAATTACTGTATACATGCGAAGTATGTATGGCTGTATGTTGTATTTGTGCTTTAAGTGTATATGTACATAGTTCTGTACGTGTGTATTTGTATGTGTTTGTTCACTTGTATATATGTTTTATGTGTGCGTAGAATAAATGTATAGGGTACAGTTTGTACTTGTAGACATTCTAAAGTCCTAGCTTTTAAACTAATCATTGAATTTAGTATTGTTTTTTTCCCAAATAACTTTGCTCAGCCAAGTTTGTTTTAATAAAGTTTAACTAATAGTCCATTCTGTTATAGTAATATATGTTTAGGCAAATGTAGGTGCCTTTTAAGAGAGCGATAAGCTTTCAAAAGGCTCAGCCTCGTTAACTGTATGCATATAATATTTATCTCAGTATTATATGTGATACAATATATAACATTATGGCAAAATGATAATATATCAATCAATAATCCAAAAAGTTTATTCACAACAGAAACATCTACACATCAGTGAAAACTAAGTGCTGTGAGAACAAAGTAATATTGGGCATCGGCGTCAAAAATTAAATAGACGTAGCGACTTCCTTTTCTCGGCTGGTGTTACCCTCCATGGAGTATATTATAATGACTCACAGAGAGAGAGAGAGAGAAAGGGGGTGGGGGGAGTTCATGAAATCCTTGTTTTCTATCGTAAGCATGGCACATAAAACTCAGCTTCTCTTCTCGAGGCGACGATGCACTTGACAGGTTGGTGATGATTGGCTGAATGCAACACGTCTGAGTAACATCGTTTTGCTTCATATATTTACCAGTTTCGATTCACATAACTTGGTAATTATCAGAAGTAAAACGATGTTATTCGGACATGTTGCAGTCAGCCAGTCATCACCAACCTGTCAAGTGCATCTTCGCCTCGATTTAAAAAAAAAAAAAAAGAGTAGCGATCAATCAGTGAGGGAAATGAAACTAAATGAGGTGCAGTTTTCACTTTACTCCTACGAATCTGAGAATCTTCTAGAGTTGCCGCACGTCATGTAGCCCCCACCCACTTCCGTGACCGTCCACGGCAGCGTAAACTCGCAAAATTGATCGCTGTGCCATTCCCCGCGGATGCGAACGTACTCACGGACGCACAAGATCAATGGATGGTTTTTAGCCCTACTGTGCCGAGAGAGAGAGAGAGAGAGCGAGGGGGGGAGGGGAAATATCAATAAGCTATTCTGTTCCTGGCTCAGCTGTAAAATAAGTGCGTCCTTAAGTTATTACCAGAAATGCAGGACTGCAGAGTGGATTAGGGGATCGTAGCCTCGTGGGTTCAGGAGACTCCCCATCACCTCACCAGTTCCCTCTCCTTTTGATTCTTCAGTTTTCATTTTTTTGCCAGTTGGTACGCGAAATGTCTCATGGATGCTTTTACTGGAAACTTGGTCAACATTACATACATTATAACATGCATGAGAACGTTAAAATGTTCTATATTGTTTTCATCTGACGGAACTAGGTCAGGCAACTTGAATACTGTCATGGTTGAATGAAATTCGATGAACCTGAGTTATATGGTAGGACTGGGTCTCCTTGATTACTAGCCAAATTTCCCTTCTTGTCTGGCTGCACTTAGCTGTCAACAAAGATGAAAAGGATTATGGATCTTTGTCAGGGTAGAATAAATACGCTACGGGAAAAATGCTGAAAAAGCAGATACTTTTCTCTGTATACCCTTTATACTCTAACTTGGCCTAAAATTACTCTTTCCATGTAGAACGCTGTGCTGTAACAATAGATTAATACTAGAATATGATGCTAGCCACAAAAAAGTGCTATGGAGTGAACGTAGAGCCGTAGCATTGTCTTATTCTCCCACAAAGTTACGTAAAACCAGCCGCAAAAGGACTAACGGAAGATAGAACTTCAGAAAGAGTCTGAAATATCAGACAATACGAGCTCGTCTGTTGTGGGAGAGTACAGTTGAGGATATACAGGGTGGTCCACATTTAACTTTCCTCTTCCACTCTACAGGGTAATTTCCTATATGTTGCGGGAATGGTTCAGTCAGCGTTATTGATATCTGTCCGGCATCACTTAATCTTTTCCTACTCCCATTGCCTCACCCACATCAACAAACCAAGCCGTTCCCGCAACACACAAGATGTCTGCAGGTGAGTTTCTAGTGAAGTGCTCTTTGCGGACCACCCTGCATTTCACGGCAGTTCTTTCCCAGGCATATTTTGAACATTTTGTTGAGTACCGAAGATTGTACATCTGGCTTTCCAAAGTCATTGCTCACTGTCTCGTTCTTAATCGTAATGAAATGTATCAGTATTCTTGCCCACAACTGTACACAGATGAGAAAGCAGGAGAGAAATTACAGGGACATGATGGTGATGTTGGTACTAATGCGAATCTGACGGCGATGACGGTGATATGAGTGATGCTGAGAAATAGAAATCCAGACTTAACAAATGTGATGATGGGGATGTGATGATGATGATGGTGATATTATACCCTGCGCCAAGCAACTTGTCTCTTTGTCCCTCCCTCTCATTCAGCACCCATAGTGGGATGCCATGGACTGGAGGCCACGACCTCAGAAAGATGGCTAGGTTGAAGAGACAAGTTACCTGATGGCGAGTTATCTTAAGAAGCAGGTGAAACTATTAGACAGGTTAATCTGACAGCAGGGGAACAGGCTTATCTGGATGATAGTCCGTCATGTAATCGCCGGCAAACGCGAGCTTTTATCGACCTGTTTACATATCGTGGTGTATGTGATGGTTGTTACTAAAAAGATAAATTATAATAAACAAAAATAATATAAACGAACAAACAGCAACAACAACAACAGCAGCAACATAAAAATAATAATAATAATAATAATAATAATAATAACAATAATAATAAGTTATGCCCACTCGGAGAGCGCAGACTTCCGCCAACGCCGATACCAGACAAGTTAGATCACCACCTTAACTGAATCATCCCTTCCTTGGCCCACGACCCATATATCCACAATATTTCATTGAAATCCATGAATAACTTTTTGAAATATCTTGTGGACAATCAAACGGAAAACTGTCCTGAACCTTGACTCGACCTCAAGTTACCACAAAATATAAACAACTCTTTCTTGTCCCAGGATCCATATGTCCGCTATTTTTCACTGAAACCAATGAATAATTACTTGATATCTTATTTCAACAGACAAATAGGAGAGAATACATAACCTCCTCCAAGTTTTACTTAAAAAAAAAAACTGAATCAATCAGTTAAAAAAAAAAAAAAAATGCTATAAACCATGCAAAAGCAGTAATATATCTTGCTAAATCAAACTTTCTTCACAACCAAGCATCCAAACTATTAAAATAATCCTAATGACAAGAGAGTATTCTGGTCAACTCACGGTTGGTTCCTTCAATACTAACATTAAGTCATCATCCATTCCACCACTAAAATCTTCTGTTGGTAACACCATTGATGCCCCGCATGGTAAAGCGAACATCCGTACCTGTACATATGCCAGAAATTCTACCTTAGAGGAAGTCAGTCAGAACGTCCCTGTACTAGAACTTGTATCTTCCGAATTGCTCCACTTAAGATACAGACTAGATACGTAAACTCCATCTTAGACAATTTACCAACCAAAAAAGCTCCAAGTCCAGATGGAATTCCTCCAAAAGTTTTGAAAAAGCGTTCCCTAGAACTTGCTTCTGTTCTTTGCTAAATTATTCAGACTATGCAAACGTACCTCTTCATTCCCTATTTCTCGGAAAGGAGCCAATATCCGTCCATTTCCGAAAAGAGGAAGTTCCTCTGACCCCTCTAATTACACACCAATAGCTATCGCATCTTTTTACGGTAAAGTTTTTGGGATTGTAATCAGTTAGCAAATAGTTAAACATCTTGAATCCAACAACTTAATGACAGACAGTATGGTTTTCTCAACGAAAGATCCACTGTTGACATACTCAATCTCCTGACTCACCATCCATCAGTCAATTGCCCATCATGGTGAAACTCATGCAGTAGTCCTTGATATTTCCAAAGCTTCTGACAGTGTGGGACCGTTCCCTGCAATCCAAACTCCCTTGCTATGGACTAATATCTTTTGTTCCTCTGATTTCCTCATATCTCAGCGACAGAAAGGTAAATGATTTAGAGTGTTATTTAATGTAAGACAACACTGGCATGTTTTGGGCTGTTTCCGAGTTGGCAACTGTTGCCCGTCGAGAGTAAACACGAAGTTTCGAGAGTACTACAAGCTTATATAAGATGGGGTAGAGATTATTACAAGTTTAGTTGGGTTTCGGTTCAGTTTGAGTGAAGTGCAGTCGGTTTTGGTGTAGTGCAGTTAGTGAAGTTTGTGAAAAGTTGCTGGCAGGCATTAAGTGTAATAACCTGGAAGTGTTGTCAAGCATTAAGTATAATAACTGTGAAGTGTTGTTTAACATTAAGTGTAATTGCTATCAGTAAAGTGTGTATAGCTCCAGTGCTTGTGAGAATAGTGAAGAGAAGTTGGAAGCATTAAGTGGAATTATTTGGAAAATAAAAACAGTGAACTTTAAGTAACCAATGTTTAGTTTCGCCTCAGCTGATCTTGTGTACTGCACACCTAAAGGCTGACCATACGAGGTACTGTAGTGCCACACATTTGATATTCATGTATGTGTTTAGTAGTACTGTAATTTTAAGTTAGATAGGGTGTAACCTGAATATTAGTTTAAAAGTTCCTACCCTAAGTAGTAATTCATATATTAATAATTACTGTAGGGCTAACTCTATTTTTATATGTATGTATCTCTGTATCTATGCAGTGGGTGATGTAATTGTAGATGTTGAGCTATGGGAATTCCCCGTCTCGTAGAGTAACGAATAACAGACAGATGTGCCAACTTTTCTTGTCGTTGTTGGGCGCCGAGTTTAAACCTTAAACAGAGTAATGATGAATATACAATTCTTTCCGTAACCTATTTGTGAAATGTTTGCTAATGAAGCTGTTAGAACACAAGTATGTAGAATTAGCAGTCCAAAAGGCCTAAATAATGTCATTTGTGAGGATTTAAAGTTCCGTTTATCTTGGCCGTCACTAGATGGCATGAGCTGCTTTCAGATTCAAATTGAGATAGTGATAGAATCAGTATCTAATTCAAGTAAGGATAAATCCCAAATTTTCCCCAATTCAATCAGGAGTCCTGGCGTCATGGGTACACTGCTAAATAAATTGTAAAGAGAATTGAAACCCCCTATATTTCAAAAACACCACCTCATTTGACTTGAGCAGTGGCGTCCTTAGTGCCCGACATACCCCACTTGCTGCCCAGACATCGTGTGTAACAGACGTTCGTTTAGGTGAGTCGTCCACATTTCTTCTTCCTCCCCCTCTTTTTCTTTGTTTAATCCTTATTATGAACTATGAGAAGTAATATTGTTGAGAGTTTAACGTAGTGACTTGCTGCCCAGACATCGTGTGTAACAGACGTTCGTTTAGTCCCCAGACATCGGCGGCGACGTCCGTGGGAGCACGTCATTATTCCCAAGTACTGCCCATAGACTTTTACACTTACACTTACACCACTCACGAGTTATTTTTACAAACCGAAGTTATTTGATGTGTTATTAATGATTCTATCAAGTGAATTCTTTTTTTTGTAGATAAGGAATAGAAGTATAGAAGTGATATGTTCTGTAACGGAAAGGAAAATTCAAATTCATCAACTGTTCTCTTTCTTTAAAAATTAGTTTATTAGAAAAAATTATAATCAGGAGCGTGGAAGGGAACTTACTGATTGTGAGCAATAATGTGATATTTAAGTTGTACCTCGAGGCTAAACAAGCCCGAGTGATTGAGGTGTTCCTAGTGATTGTATTTCTTTTTTAATTATTCCTCGAGGCTAGACAGGCCCGTGAGATTATGTATTTCTAGTGATTATATAACATTGTTGATGGTGAACTGTAAAAAAATAATGTTTTGATGTGAGAACCGAGAAAATTATATGAGGAGAATACCTTATATGGGTGAAAGATGAATACAAATAATCATTCATATTGATTCGAGGCTATGCCAGCCCGAACAGACAAATCATACCCGTAAAAGTGTCCCTGTCTTGAGGCCATTGTTGAGCCCAAGAGTAACGGCCAAAAAAGAAAGTAAAAGTACAACTACTCCATACCTCGCGTGTATCAAATTGTTTCGTCTGGTAATAATGTTAGAGGAATGATCACCCAAAAGCCTTAGTAACATTTACCATCTTCTCTCATATTAAAAAGGGTCATGTAATAAAGAAATGTTTTTTTGTGGAAATTAACAGAATTATTAAAGTAGAGTAAAGTATATAGAATTTTCTTTTCTTTATTAGTATACCTGATCAAGGAAATTATATCCTCAAGCCAAATTCACTCCCCTTCCAATTCAAGATTCCTTCGCTGAGGGAACGACAACCACCTGAGGTACCGACTAAATCTAAACTCGGCCAAAAACTACAAACGCTACCACAATTCATTCTTTTCATAAATATTTATCATCCACTATATTAAGTCGAGTACCACTTGTATATCCATGGGTGAGTTGATCAATACCCACAACAGGTAAGAAAATACATACCACTAGCATCACGCTGGTGAATACCGGTGGGGCAGCATTCATAGCTTTACACTGGTGTCAACTGGTGGGATAAAGTTCGTGGTATTACACTGGTGGCAGCGGTGGGATACTCATCGTTCCCAAATTAGTGGCGTTGGTGAGAAAGTGAAGGGAAGCGAAGCGCAAAAAGTAGAGAGAATGCTAAGGGTAGCATTGGTTGATCATTCCCAAATATCTCTGCAACGCTATATTCAGAACATCCTGGTAGTAATGAGGTTCAAATAGTGTACTAGATACGGTTACCCCTGGGGAAGGGGGGAAAGAATACTTCCCCAGTATCCCTGCTTGTCGTAAGAGGCGACTAAAGGGGGCCTTTTTATCTCCAGTCTGTCTCCTTACTGTCCTCTTCTGCTTTCCTGTCCTACCTCTCGTCTTGATATTTCCATGTTTTCCCAGCTTAGTGCTAATTCTTCACTTTTCCTTCCTTCCAGCTTAGAATGTTAAGGGTTAGGTAATTACATGTTCACTAAACAAATATTACCCAGAGACAAACATACACAAAACATCATACACTGTCTTGGGCAATACTTCATCGATTTTGGGACGTCACGAGGTATCGTCCTGGACAGCGGAGGAGAGCCCAGAAGGTTGAAGTCAATAGTTTGGTGTGGGCGAAAAAAGAGACCATACAACCGGGTACCTGTAGAAAACTGAATGCCAAATGGGACGGCCCGTATAAAGTGATTGAAGTATTGCTAGATGGAAGTGTTTACATAATTGAAAATGTATTTAGTGGAAAAAAAATACAAAGGGCTGCTGAAAAGGTAAAACCATATTACGGTACCGAGGAATGGCTCTTAGAACCGCTGCAACAGGAGCTCGCCCCGGAGCCCGAAGATGAGCGATTACCACCGCGAGTGAGGAATGCCCCTCGGAGACTCATAGAGGAGTGTTAGAAAAGTGGATAAGTGCATGTAACGAATGTTGTGAAACATAACTGCTTAAAGTTATGTTCCGGGTGGACTCATCCCCGAGGAGAGGGTGTAAAAAGGAAGAGAAGAGTTCCTGTTGGAACCGGGAAGTGCCTTACTTCGAGGGGAGTATATAATCCCCTCACCTTACAGTTAGCACGGTTTGTGAGGTAGTGGAGCCTTCAGGACAGAATGAGCGCTCACCTCTTGTGGGTGGAAAGCTGGAAACGAAAGGACAGTGAATGTGATATTGAATGGAAGAGTGTAAGGAAGCGCCTCCCGTGGTGATCTCAATCTCGAGAGACCCTGTCGAGCTCAGGTGAGCGACAAGCTATCCTCCAAAACCTGAGGCTGACTGGGGCATAAATTCCCTCATAACATCTCGAGTAAGGAGTGATCATACCTCCTAATGTAGTGAGTAAGCGACCTTCCGAGGTACGCATCAGGTGTTTAATGTGGACCAACAGGTGCCACCGATTGTGGGGAAAGGTATTCCAAATTCAAAGTGTTTATAGCAGTTATAAGAGTAACAACATTCCATCCATGCACATGTCATAGAAAATTGACTTGGGTAAAATTTGTTTTCCGAATGTGGGAGCCGTGTAGTGCCACACATTTGATATTCATGTATGTGTTTAGTAGTACTGTAATTTTAAGTTAGATAGGGTGTAACCTGAATATTAGTTTAAAAGTTCCTACCCTAAGTAGTAATTCATATATTAATAATTACTGTAGGGCTAACTCTATTTTTATATGTATGTATCTCTGTATCTATGCAGTGGGTGATGTAATTGTAGATGTTGAGCTATGGGAATTCCCCGTCTCGTAGAGTAACGAATAACAGACAGATGTGCCAACTTTTCTTGTCGTTGTTGGGCGCCGAGTTTAAACCTTAAACAGAGTAATGATGAATATACAATTCTTTCCGTAACCTATTTGTGAAATGTTTGCTAATGAAGCTGTTAGAACACAAGTATGTAGAATTAGCAGTCCAAAAGGCCTAAATAATGTCATTTGTGAGGATTTAAAGTTCCGTTTATCTTGGCCGTCACTAGATGGCATGAGCTGCTTTCAGATTCAAATTGAGATAGTGATAGAATCAGTATCTAATTCAAGTAAGGATAAATCCCAAATTTTCCCCAATTCAATCAGGAGTCCTGGCGTCATGGGTACACTGCTAAATAAATTGTAAAGAGAATTGAAACCCCCTATATTTCAAAAACACCACCTCATTTGACTTGAGCAGTGGCGTCCTTAGTGCCCGACATACCCCACTTGCTGCCCAGACATCGTGTGTAACAGACGTTCGTTTAGGTGAGTCGTCCACATTTCTTCTTCCTCCCCCTCTTTTTCTTTGTTTAATCCTTATTATGAACTATGAGAAGTAATATTGTTGAGAGTTTAACGTAGTGACTTGCTGCCCAGACATCGTGTGTAACAGACGTTCGTTTAGTCCCCAGACATCGGCGGCGACGTCCGTGGGAGCACGTCATTATTCCCAAGTACTGCCCATAGACTTTTACACTTACACTTACACCACTCACGAGTTATTTTTACAAACCGAAGTTATTTGATGTGTTATTAATGATTCTATCAAGTGAATTCTTTTTTGTAGATAAGGAATAGAAGTATAGAAGTGATATGTTCTGTAACGGAAAGGAAAATTCAAATTCATCAACTGTTCTCTTTCTTTAAAAATTAGTTTATTAGAAAAAATTATAATCAGGAGCGTGGAAGGGAACTTACTGATTGTGAGCAATAATGTGATATTTAAGTTGTACCTCGAGGCTAAACAAGCCCGAGTGATTGAGGTGTTCCTAGTGATTGTATTTCTTTTTTAATTATTCCTCGAGGCTAGACAGGCCCGAGAGATTATGTATTTCTAGTGATTATATAACATTGTTGATGGTGAACTGTAAAAAAATAATGTTTTGATGTGAGAACCGAGAAAATTATATGAGGAGAATACCTTATATGGGTGAAAGATGAATACAAATAATCATTCATATTGATTCGAGGCTATGCCAGCCCGAACAGACAAATCATACCCGTAAAAGTGTCCCTGTCTTGAGGCCATTGTTGAGCCCAAGAGTAACGGCCAAAAAAGAAAGTAAAGTACAACTACTCCATACCTCGCGTGTATCAAATTGTTTCGTCTGGTAATAATGTTAGAGGAATGATCACCCAAAAGCCTTAGTAACATTTACCATCTTCTCTCATATTAAAAAGGGTCATGTAATAAAGAAATGTTTTTTTGTGGAAATTAACAGAATTATTAAAGTAGAGTAAAGTATATAGAATTTTCTTTTCTTTATTAGTATACCTGATCAAGGAAATTATATCCTCAAGCCAAATTCACTCCCCTTCCAATTCAAGATTCCTTCGCTGAGGGAACGACAACCACCTGAGGTACCGACTAAATCTAAACTCGGCCAAAAACTACAAACGCTACCACAATTCATTCTTTTCATAAATATTTATCATCCACTATATTAAGTCGAGTACCACTTGTATATCCATGGGTGAGTTGATCAATACCCACAACAGGTAAGAAAATACATACCACTAGCATCACGCTGGTGAATACCGGTGGGGCAGCATTCATAGCTTTACACTGGTGTCAACTGGTGGGATAAAGTTCGTGGTATTACACTGGTGGCAGCGGTGGGATACTCATCGTTCCCAAATTAGTGGCGTTGGTGAGAAAGTGAAGGAAGCAGAGAAGCGCAAAAAGTAGAGAGAATGCTAAGGGTAGCATTGGTTGATCATTCCCAAATATCTCTGCAACGCTATATTCAGAACATCCTGGTAGTAATGAGGTTCAAATAGTGTACTAGATACGGTTACCCCTGGGGAAGGGGGGAAAGAATACTTCCCCAGTATCCCTGCTTGTCGTAAGAGGCGACTAAAGGGGGCCTTTTTATCTCCAGTCTGTCTCCTTACTGTCCTCTTCTGCTTTCCTGTCCTACCTCTCGTCTTGATATTTCCATGTTTTCCCAGCTTAGTGCTAATTCTTCACTTTTCCTTCCTTCCAGCTTAGAATGTTAAGGGTTAGGTAATTACATGTTCACTAAACAAATATTACCCAGAGACAAACATACACAAAACATCATACACTGTCTTGGGCAATACTTCATCGATTTTGGGACGTCACGAGGTATCGTCCTGGACAGCGGAGGAGAGCCCAGAAGGTTGAAGTCAATAGTTTGGTGTGGGCGAAAAAAGAGACCATACAACCGGGTACCTGTAGAAAACTGAATGCCAAATGGGACGGCCCGTATAAAGTGATTGAAGTATTGCTAGATGGAAGTGTTTACATAATTGAAAATGTATTTAGTGGAAAAAAAATACAAAGGGCTGCTGAAAAGGTAAAACCATATTACGGTACCGAGGAATGGCTCTTAGAACCGCTGCAACAGGAGCTCGCCCCGGAGCCCGAAGATGAGCGATTACCACCGCGAGTGAGGAATGCCCCTCGGAGACTCATAGAGGAGTGTTAGAAAAGTGGATAAGTGCATGTAACGAATGTTGTGAAACATAACTGCTTAAAGTTATGTTCCGGGTGGACTCATCCCCGAGGAGAGGGTGTAAAAAAGGAAGAGAAGAGTTCCTGTTGGAACCGGGAAGTGCCTTACTTCGAGGGGAGTATATAATCCCCTCACCTTACAGTTAGCACGGTTTGTGAGGTAGTGGAGCCTTCAGGACAGAATGAGCGCTCACCTCTTGTGGGTGGAAAGCTGGAAACGAAAGGACAGTGAATGTGATATTGAATGGAAGAGTGTAAGGAAGCGCCTCCCGTGGTGATCTCAATCTCGAGAGACCCTGTCGAGCTCAGGTGAGCGACAAGCTATCCTCCAAAACCTGAGGCTGACTGGGGCATAAATTCCCTCATAACATCTCGAGTAAGGAGTGATCATACCTCCTAATGTAGTGAGTAAGCGACCTTCCGAGGTACGCATCAGGTGTTTAATGTGGACCAACAGGTGCCACCGATTGTGGGGAAAGGTATTCCAAATTCAAAGTGTTTATAGCAGTTATAAGAGTAACAACATTCCATCCATGCACATGTCATAGAAAATTGACTTGGGTAAAATTTGTTTTCCGAATGTGGGAGCCGTGTAGTGCCACACATTTGATATTCATGTATGTGTTTAGTAGTACTGTAATTTTAAGTTAGATAGGGTGTAACCTGAATATTAGTTTAAAAGTTCCTACCCTAAGTAGTAATTCATATATTAATAATTACTGTAGGGCTAACTCTATTTTTATATGTATGTATCTCTGTATCTATGCAGTGGGTGATGTAATTGTAGATGTTGAGCTATGGGAATTCCCCGTCTCGTAGAGTAACGAATAACAGACAGATGTGCCAACTTTTCTTGTCGTTGTTGGGCGCCGAGTTTAAACCTTAAACAGAGTAATGATGAATATACAATTCTTTCCGTAACCTATTTGTGAAATGTTTGCTAATGAAGCTGTTAGAACACAAGTATGTAGAATTAGCAGTCCAAAAGGCCTAAATAATGTCATTTGTGAGGATTTAAAGTTCCGTTTATCTTGGCCGTCACTAGATGGCATGAGCTGCTTTCAGATTCAAATTGAGATAGTGATAGAATCAGTATCTAATTCAAGTAAGGATAAATCCCAAATTTTCCCCAATTCAATCAGGAGTCCTGGCGTCATGGGTACACTGCTAAATAAATTGTAAAGAGAATTGAAACCCCCTATATTTCAAAAACACCACCTCATTTGACTTGAGCAGTGGCGTCCTTAGTGCCCGACATACCCCACTTGCTGCCCAGACATCGTGTGTAACAGACGTTCGTTTAGGTGAGTCGTCCACATTTCTTCTTCCTCCCCCTCTTTTTCTTTGTTTAATCCTTACTTATTATGAACTATGAGAAGTAATATTGTTGAGAGTTTAACGTAGTGACTTGCTGCCCAGACATCGTGTGTAACAGACGTTCGTTTAGTCCCCAGACATCGGCGGCGACGTCCGTGGGAGCACGCCATTATTCCCAAGTATTGCCCATAGACTTTTACACTTACACTTACACCACTCACGAGTTATTTTTACAAACCGAAGTTATTTGATGTGTTATTAATGATTCTATCAAGTGAATTCTTTTTTTTGTAGATAAGGAATAGAAGTATAGAAGTGATATGTTCTGTAACGGAAAGGAAAATTCAAATTCATCAACTGTTCTCTTTCTTTAAAAATTAGTTTATTAGAAAAAATTATAATCAGGAGCGTGGAAGGGAACTTACTGATTGTGAGCAATAATGTGATATTTAAGTTGTACCTCGAGGCTAAACAAGCCCGAGTGATTGAGGTGTTCCTAGTGATTGTATTTCTTTTTTAATTATTCCTCGAGGCTAGACAGGCCCGAGAGATTATGTATTTCTAGTGATTATATAACATTGTTGATGGTGAACTGTAAAAAAATAATGTTTTGATGTGAGAACCGAGAAAATTATATGAGGAGAATACCTTATATGGGTGAAAGATGAATACAAATAATCATTCATATTGATTCGAGGCTATGCCAGCCCGAACAGACAAATCATACCCGTAAAAGTGTCCCTGTCTTGAGGCCATTGTTGAGCCCAAGAGTAACGGCCAAAAAAAAAAAGAAAATAAAGTACAACTACTCCATACCTCGCGTGTATCAAATTGTTTTCGTCTGGTAATAATGTTAGAGGAATGATCACCCAAAAGCCTTAGTAACATTTACCATCTTCTCTCATATTAAAAAGGGTCATGTAATAAAGAAATGTTTTTTTGTGGAAATTAACAGAATTATTAAAGTAGAGTAAAGTATATAGAATTTTCTTTTCTTTATTAGTATACCTGATCAAGGAAATTATATCCTCAAGCCAAATTCACTCCCCTTCCAATTCAAGATTCCTTCGCTGAGGGAACGACAACCACCTGAGGTACCGACTAAATCTAAACTCGGCCAAAAACTACAAACGCTACCACAATTCATTCTTTTCATAAATATTTATCATCCACTATATTAAGTCGAGTACCACTTGTATATCCATGGGTGAGTTGATCAATACCCACAACAGGTAAGAAAATACATACCACTAGCATCACGCTGGTGAATACCGGTGGGGCAGCATTCATAGCTTTACACTGGTGTCAACTGGTGGGATAAAGTTCGTGGTATTACAGTACAACTCACTGGGCAACGTCCTTCCTATCCTGAACTACTGCTGTTGGTGCTTGTGGCAGTGTGGGAACTGGGAAGTAACATTATCTTCAGTGTTACTAATACTCGTGTCTCTAAATGTAATGAAATTCTCGGTGTTTCACTTAACAATGCCCTCAGGTGCACCTCTTATGTTAGATCACTTGTTGAAACCGCTTCAGAGAAACGTGGATTATTGTACAGAGTCTGTAACTTCTTCACTGATGAACAGTTAGCTATAATATACAAGTCATGTTCGCTCTCAGCTGGATTATTGCTCACTCTTGTGGAGTGGATGTGAGGAGGTTGCACTAAAACAACTAGACGAAAGTCAGACCAATGCTATTAGAGTTATTAATAACCCTCCTATTACAAATGAACTACCTCCCCTACAAGTAACAAGGAATGTTGACTCCCTTGCATTATTTTACAGATACTTTTATGGCAAATTCTTAGATGAAATTGCATCCATTGTGCCACTTCTCCACTCCTTCCCCTACGCAACGCGGGCATCTGGTAGCGCTTATGACTAGACTGTCACACTGGCATATTGCAGAGCTTCAGCCTATCAGAATTCTTTTACTCCCCGAACTGCATCTCTTTGGAACTCGCTTCTCCAGAGTAGTTTCCCCTCAAACTTAAACGTACGGCTGTTCAAGTCCAAGTTTTACAATTTTTTATGAATGGAGGACACCTGTAAACTGATGTGTGGATTTTTTTTTTTTTTTTTCGTATTTCCTTCCTCTGTTCGGGCATTTAAAAAATAATAATAGAAATAATAATAATGTTGATGATGATAACATTGGAATAATAACGTCAACAGCGATGATTAAAATGCCATCAACCACCAATCATTACCTTCTTGCCCCATCAGAAGCATAGGGGTCCCTGGCTAGGCTCCTTAGTCCATTTAAGGCTGACCAGTCGCCTTTTCTTGACTGACATTAAGAAACAAATAAGCCCCACCTCCCTGCGAATGTAAACCCTCATGGGTAACATTCCTTTAAGGCACCTTAAGCTATTAAACCACCAAGCGTGTATTTGGTTGTATGGCCAACACAAAACTTAGAAAACGTTTTCTTGAGCTACAAGAAATGTTGTGGCCTCTCACTCAGTGTAGAGTTACATGATGGTACCTCCGTATCAAGTGACTTGATGGTGGGCACCCAGACTTGCTACATATACTATGATGATGAAACCAGTGATGATGATGATGATGATGATGATGAAACTAATGATGATGATAATGAAACTATTGATGATAATGATGATGGTTATGATAATGATGATGATGGTGGTGATGATGAAGATGATGATGGTGATGATGATGATAATCATTTTTCATCTTCAGATCCATCATCAGATTCACCGTCATCTTAATAATAATAACAATAATAAAAATAATAATAATAATGATGATGATGATAATAATAATAATAGTAGTAGTAGTAGTAGCAGTAGTAATAAACATTTAAGGTGATACTTATCATTCTTCTAATAATAATGTCCATAATATGCTAATGGCGAAACAATTACGAATATTGTGGTATAAACGATGGAAAAGATATTGGGAAGCGACGTGGTTTTAATCAAAGGTGTCATTATCTCTAAATATATCAGCAATTATCTGTAATGACGGGATGGTTAAGTAATTAGGTCTAATGAACGCTTAATCTTTTACCCAACATTACCTCTCTCTCTCTCTCTCTCTCTCTCTCTCTCGTTGTGCACGGCAATGTTAAGGACGGGAGCAGACGACATGAGATGCTCAGCCGTGGTGCTCATCTCTGCATCTTAGGCCTTTGATCCTGTGTCGGGGGTAATCATCACTGTCCTGGGATACAAGATCACCGCACCATCAAGATTACCACCATGTCTTTCCTCAGGTCTTACCCGAAGTACTTACTGAGGAATTGATACTGGAGTTCAGCAACACCAACTGCCTCTCTCTCTCTCTCTCTCTCTCTCTCTCTCTCTCAAAAGATTAATTAGGAAAAACGGAAAAAAAATAATAGGATCTCTTTTCGCGTTAAAATTATTTCCTTTTTATTTTTTTTTCCATTAATAGAATTCGAAATTAAATTCATTATAATTTTTGGCAAACTTGGGCCTCCACTTCCAAATGAAAGGAATTTAATGAGTAAGGAATCAATCACCTCTTAATGGGTCTGGAATTAACCCCTTCAGAACGAACACTTTCGCTTCTTTTCTGTGTGTGTGTGTGTGTGTGTGTGTGTGTGTGTGTGTGTGTGTGTGTGTTTTCCTAGTATTTTTTTTCAGAGGGGGGTAGATCTCTCGGACTGGAGGGATTAGATACAGCCCTCAGTTCACTCTCCACTTTAATAATTAAAATAAAAAATAAGTACTTCTTAAGGCTAATAAAGCAGTAGTTACTGTTGAAATTGAAGAAAAAAAAGAAAGAAAAACTAGTAGTTACGAGAGAGCGAGCTAAACCGACGAGCAATGTTTACTCTTAGTAAAGTCTGGAAATGAGCGGCCCGGCCCGACCCAACCGTCACGCTAAGCAGAAGCCAGAATCTTTAGTCCTGTCTGAAGCAGGGTTGAAAATCTTGCTGCATGTTATACATCCATTCAATAAATTTTATCACCTAAAAACTCATAGCTCATAAAGGAGGATGAACCCGTTGGAATCTCGAGTTTTCCAGTGGAGTGGTCGGCTCCAATCGGTGAACGCCTCAGCTACGAAATCAAACTGAAATAGATTTTCCGTTTTAACGCTGTTTTTTTTTTTTTTTTTTTTTTTCCGGCATCAACTCTAGCAATGAAGTATCGAGATTCCGCCAATAATTTGATATGAAAGCGATTTTGTGATAACAAGGAGCTCGCTCGCTCGTCACGCGCTCACAAAGCTCACTCTACTGGAAGTAGTAGTAGTAGTAGTAGTAATAGTAGTAGTAGTAGCAGCAGAAAATGTAGCAGTGTTATAACAGTAGTAGTAGTAATAGTACGTAACAGTAGGCATGAAAGTAAATATGGTTGTTCAAGCAGTAGTAGTAGTTGCTGTAGTAGTAGTAGTAGTAGTGGCAGTAGTAGTAGTAGCAGTAGAAGAAAAGAGTAGTAGTAGTAGTAGTAGTAGTAGTAGTAGCAGAAATAATTGCAGAACAGGCAGTAGTAGTAGTAGTAGTACTAATAGTAGTAGTTGTAGTATTAGTATTAGTAGTAGTAGTAGTAGTAGTAGTAGCAGCAGCATATCGGTGGTGGTGGTAGTAGTAATAGCAATAGTAGTAGTAGTAGTAGTAGTAGTAGTAGCAATAGTAGTAGTAGAAGAAGTTTTAGCGGTAGTAGCAGCAAATTTCTCTAACTATCTACACCAAACTGCATTCACAGTACACACTACACTTCCTTTTCCAAAAATCAAAAATCATGGCGTCACAACACACAGCCTCGGAGTCCCCAGGGGGGGGACCATAAATGCCCCCACCATCCGCCCCTCTCCCGATGACGACTCGAGGTGCCTGGAACCACTGTCTGACTCTCTTCTTCTTCATTTCTGCAACATTCGCGGCCTCTCCTCTAACTTTCGCTCTGTTGAGCACCACCTCTCCTTCTCTAAACCTCACCTTCTTTTTCTAACAGAGACTCAGCTGTCTGAGGCAACTGACAGCAAACCCTTTTCTGTATCCTCCTACTTTCTCTTTACTCATTTCAAAGCCAAAGGTGGCTGTTGTGTATATATACGCAACGACTTATCTTGCTCTCGTGTTCCTGAACTCGATTCTTCTGAATTCTCTGCACTCTGGCTTCGGCTTTCCTGTCATTCTCTGATTAAATATATCTGTGCTGTTTACTTATCCCCTAATTCTACTGACTATCAAAAATTCTTCGACTATCTTACTTCTACGATGGAACACATTCTATCCATTTCTCCTTTCTCTGAAATCTCCATTCTAGGAGATTTCAATGTTCACCACCACCTTTGGCTCTCCTCTCCTTTCACGGATAAACCTGGTGAACAAGCCTTCATCTTTTCTATCCTTAATGACCTCGAGCAGCTTGTACAGCACCCTACCCATATCCCTGACCGCCTTGGAGAGAGCTCCAACATACTTGACCTCTTCCTCACAACTAATCCTTCTGCTTACTCTGTTAATCTTTTCTCTGCGTTGGGCTCCTCCGATCACAACCTTATTACCTTAACCTGTCCTATCACTCCGGTACGGCCTGTGGACCCTCCAGAGAAACGTCGTCTGTGGCATTTTGGAGCCGCGGACTGGGAGGCCCTCAGGCAGTACTTCTTTGATTTTCCCTGGAATGATTATTGCTTCCGTGGCCGGGAGCCATCTGAGTGTGCCTTGCGCATTACGGAGGTTATTCTCTCGGGCATGGAAGCATACATTCCTTTCTCATATCCTTTGACTAACGCAAGAAAGCCTTGGTTTAATCACGCTTGTTCTAATGCTGTCCGCAACAAGGAGAGGGCCTACAAAAGGTACTGGAGCCAACCCACCCCTGAATCACATCATCTTTACGTTTCTGCCCGGAATCGTGCTAAGTCTGTTCTTCGCTCTACTAAAAATAATTTCATCCATACTAAATGCTCTCAACTCTCCAACTCGAATTCTTCTCGCTCCTTCTGGCACCTTGCCAAAAATCTTTCTAACAACTTTACTTCATCATCCTTCCCTCCTCTTTTCTGCTCTGATGGTTCTGTAGCTATTTCTTCTACTGATAAAGCAGATCTCTTCGCACAGAATTTCTCCTCCAATTCCACCTTAGACGATTCCGGTGCTGTTCCTCCATCACTTCCCCCCTCTGACTTCCTCATGGCTGACATTAAAATTTCTTCAGTTGTACTTCGTATTTTCTGCCATCACTGGCCTCAGTACTAACAAGGCACATGGGCCTGATGGGGTCCCTCCTGTTGTTCTCAAGAACTGTGCTTCTGTGCTTACACCCTGCCTAGGCAAACTCTTTCGCCTTTGTCTGTCAACTTGTACCTTTCCTTCTTGCTGGAAGTTTGCTCTCATTCAGCCAGTCTCAAAGAAGGGTGACCACTCCCAACCCTCCAACTATCGTCCAATTGCTTTAACGTCCTGTATTTCAAAAGTTTTCGAGTCAATTCTCAATAGAAAAATTTTAAGGCATCTTTCCTATCACAACTTTCTTTCCGATGGTCAGTATGGGTTCCGTCAGGGACGCTCCACTGGCGATCTTCTCACCTACCTTTCAGACTCCTGGTCATCCTCCTTTCAGGACTTTGGCGAAAGCTTTGCCATTGCACTTGACATCTCAAAGGCTTTCGATCGAGTCTGGCATAAATCTTTAATTTCCAAACTGCCCTCCTACGGTTTCTATCCTTCTATCTGTGCCTTCATCGCTAGCTTCCTTTCTGGTCGTTCTATAGCCGCTGTTGTAGACGGCCATCGTTCTTCTCCTAGATCTATCAACAGTGGTGTTCCTCAGGGCTCTGTCCTATCACCAACTCTCTTCCTTTTATTCATCAATGATCTTCTAAGCTGTACATCTAACCCTGTCCACTCATACGCTGATGACTCCACCCTTCACCTTTCCATTCGGTTCCCCCAACGCCCATCTCAACAGTTGCTTCAACAAACAAGGGATGAGGCTATGGCACACCTAATGCCTGACTTGGCTCGTATCTTTGACTGGGGTAAAAATAATATGGTTGTTTTTAATGCATCTAAGACTCAGTTCTTACACCTATCAACCCGACAAAATCTTCCACAGGTATACCCATTAATGTTTAATAATATTCAGCTTAATCCTGCATCATCCTTGAACATGCTTGGGGTTTCATTTACTCGGGACTTATCTTGGAAAGATCATATTACATCTCTTGTAAAATCTGCTTCTAAGAGATTGGGTGTGCTAAGCCGACTCCGCTCTTTCTTTACTCCTGCACAATTGTTGACTCTATACAGGGGTTTTATCCGCCCCTGTGTGGAGTACAACTCTCATGTGTGGGGAGGCTCCCCACATACAGCCCTTCTCAATAGGGTGGAGTCAAAGGCTTTTCGTCTCATTAACTCTCCTCCTCTTACTGACTCCCTTCAACCTCTGTCTCTTCGCCGCACTGTTGCATCTTTATCTCTTTTCTGTCGCTACTTTAATGGTCACTGCTCCTCTGAACTGTCTGCTTGCATTCCTCCACCTCTACGACGGGCGCGTAGCACCCGTCTGGCAGCAAACTCTCATCCCTTTTCTGTCCAACTCTCTAATGCAAGAGTTAACCGTTACTCCCAGTCTTTCATTTATGCAACAGGTCAGCTCTGGAACTGTCTCCCTCTGTCTGTATTTCCTGCTGCCTATGATCTCCAGTCTTTCAAACGCAGTGTGTCCAGGCATCTCAAAATGATCGGATCTTGAATTTGGCTCTCTCTTGTATTTTGTTTTTCTCTTTGAGGGAACTGTTACTGCGGGCTCATGGCCTTTGGTTCCTTCTTCCTCGCATAAAAAAAAGTAGAAATTGTAGTAGTGATAGTAGTAGTGGTACAAGCAGCAGTAGTAGTAGTAGTAGTAGTAGTAGTAGCAGTAGTAGTAGTAGTAGTAGTTGTTGTTGTTGTAGCAGTAGTAGAAGAAGAATTTGTAGTAGTAGCAGCAGCAGTAGTAGAAGTGGTAGTAGTAGTAATGGTAGTAGTAGTGGTAGCAGAAGTAATAGTAGTAGTAGTAGCAGCAGCAGTAGTAGTAGTAGTGGTAGCAGAAGTAATAGTAGTAGTAGTAGCAGCAGCAGTAGTAGTAGTAGTGGTAGTAGTGGTAGTAGTAGTAGCAGCAGCAGCAGCAGTAGTAACCCAAGATCAACCTGAAACGTAAACCCAGTGGACTGCAGACTGAAGTTGCCTCCTACAGCCTACCTTTCTTTCGTGGATGGGGAGAGAAATGAAGGACGTTTGTATAGCCAGGCAATGAAGTCACATGCTTATATTAGTGCATGAAGGCGTTCCTCTCCAACAAAGCCGGAGAGAGAGAGAGAGAGAGAGAGAGAGAGTAGTTAAATCTCACCTTCGTTTACTCTCCATTACTAGAGGTATAACTTAATATGAACGAATTAGTGTTGTGAAGCTTCTCTCTCTCTCTCTCTCTCTCTCTCTCTCTCTCTCTCTCTCTCTGCTGATGTTTATCTATCTATTTATCTATCTATCTATCTGTCTACACACACACACACACACACACACACACACACACACATATATATATATATATATATATATATATATATATATATATATATATATACGTCGATCTATCTCTTACTCTCTCCATCTGTCTGTCTATTTATCCACCTATTCTATCTACAGTATATCCATGTGGCTCACCCGACTGATGTGGTTCGGGTGTGTGAGAGGGACATCTGTCGGACTGGAGGTCGTGGCGGGCGTAGACAGGGACACAGCGCCGCGTAGAAGCCCTCACGGAAATTCTTGGACAGGAACCCGTACACGATGGGGTTGATGCAGCTGCAGGGGGAGAAGGAGAGTTAAAGTGGCTAAGTAGAGTTCAAAAAGAGTTAGAGTTATATACTGAGAGTTTGTGTGGCCTAAATAGACTTATGAAAGCATTATCTTTAAGGAGAGTTTGAGTGGTTTAAATAAAGATGAAAAAGATCATTATTTTAGGAGATTTAAGAGTTAGAGTTATGGAAGGAGAATTAGAGTTGCTTCACTGGTGTTGAAAAGAGAACTGTGTAAAGAGAGTGTTTAAGTAGAATCGAAGAAGAGTTAATGCTGTGTAAGGAGAGTTAGAGTGGAATAAATAGCTTTAAATACGAGTTAAAGCTGTGGAAATAGATTTAGAGCTAACTCATGCATCGCGAGAACATTTTGTTATTTTCCTCTCCAAGCAACTTTATTCAGTTAAGAACAACCTCTGGTAGTGAAAGGGTTGTTGTTTATTGTTGCCATTACCAGACGTTTTTGATTGACTTAGGAGGTCCTCGTGGTAGTGAAGGTGTTAATGAACGATGCATCTAAATCCTGCAATTGGCAGTCTTCCCTAAACAAAACAAAATCGTCCAGAAGCAGCAACAACAAACAAAAAAAGTGTAATGGAAAAAAAGTGGTTAAGTGTACTATCGGCAACAACAATTCTGTATCTCTCCTGCTTTTAACTGCTTGGACTCTGACAAATTAGTTATGTAAATCAGAAACAAATTAAGCTGATTTCACTGAACATCGCCAAATAATGCTCTCATTGTCGGCTGTTACTGATTCACGGGGCTCGTTGACAAGGCCTGTGATGGGGAAAAACAGGATAGGCGACAGGACTTTTGGTGCCGACTGTACCTCTAATTACTTTTTGTTGTATTGCACTTTGGACACAGATTTTCATTTTTCTTTTTTAAATTATTTTACTTAGCATGTTTTTCCTGGAGTTCTAGACATCAATATGGTCATTACTGTATCGTGAAAACTGTGAGCGGTCCTATGAGTGACTGTGCTCTATTCGCCTTAATTTAGGCCAGATTTACGTCCGTTTGCATTCCATTTCATGAAGGTCAGTGGCAGAATAAGACAATACTACGGCTCTACATTCTTCCTATATCCCTTCTTCATGACTATCACCATTTCTCTTGTCAGTCTATCGCTAAAACTCAACGCTCAAATGGGGGCAGGACAATTTTAAACCAAGTTACAGTAAAACAAGCCCAGCATCTTGTTCAAATAGCTAACATAAAACAGTGCTATTGAACATAAGTAGTGTTATTTGTATTGCAGTTAACAATCACATTTACGTTCATTTCCTGGCATGCAATTATCTACCTGTCTGACTTACATGATACACATGAAATTACTGTGTTCAAAAGACATTTTTGTACAAACTTGCTTAAACTCTCTCTCTCTCTCTCTCTCTCTCTCTCTCTCTCTCTCACCTGTTAACATAGGCGAGGAAGTGAACCGCATTGCTGAGGTGTTTGGTGAATGGTGAAATGTTGGTCCTGGGCAGGTACCCTCAGGCCTTCAATACGTTAGTGACCAGCAGCGGCGCCCAGCACGCTATGAACAGCACCACCACCACGAACAGCATGGTCACGATCTGGCGGAGTGAGACACGGGCTGAGGCGTGACGCAGGCTATGGTGAGATGAGGAAGGATACAGAAGGGTGGGAATGAATGAAGCTGAGGGATGAGGCAGGATGGAGAGGGGTGAGGAGGGATGTAAGAGAGTGGGGTGGAACAAAAGGTGAAGGATAAGGCAGAGTGGAGTGATTCTGTGGAAAAAAGTGTAAAGGGTGAGTCATGGTGAGGTGAGATAGACTGAAGAGATGCGAGGAAGGATGTAAAAGAATGGGGCTGAAAGAGGGTGAGGGAAGAAGCAGTGTTGGGTGACACAGGCTGGAGAGACTTGAAGTATGCGGGAGAGAACAAAAGGTGAAAGGTGAGGCAGGAATGAGGTGAGGAAGGATGTACGAGGGTGAAAACTGATGAAGCAATGAGTGAAGGGTGAGGCAGGCTGAGGAGAGGTGTGGAATTATGCAGGAGGGTTGGAATGAAACAGAAAGTGAGGGTTAAGGAGGGGTGCGGGTAGATGAGGCAGGGAGGGGTGATGTAAGGAAGGAGGCAAGAGGGTAGAGTGAAACAGAGGGTGAGGGTGTGGCAGAGTGGGTTGAGGAAGGGTGGGATAAAGTGAGGAAGGTTGTAAGAGATTGGCGCTAGAGGAGGGTGAGGGATGAGGCAGGGTGAATGGAGGTGAAGGAGGATGCAAGAGAGTAGGGTGAAAAGGAGGGTGAGGCGTGTGACAGAACGGTGTGAGGCAAAGGGTAAGGGGTAAGGCAGGAGTGTTGCAGGATGAAGGATAGTGTGGTGAGGCAGGAGGATGTAAGGATGAACAGAAAATTTTGCAGAGCCAAACGGGTAGAAAGGAAGGTAAGGTGAGGCAGGGGTTAGGTTGGATGAAGCAGTGCGAGGTGTAGATGGTGGGTGTTAGGATGACAGAGCAGAGTGAGGCAGGATGAAAGGGTGTGAAGTGAGGAAGGGTAATGGGTACGGAAGGGTGAGGTGAGGTGTCAGGATGAAGTTAAGCATGGTTAGGAGAGGCTAGGGGGAGTGGTGTTGCAGGGTAGGGTGGGGCTAGAGGATAGCAGGATGTGTGTGTGTGTGTGTGTGTGTGTGTGTGTGTGTGTGTGTGTGTGTGTGTGTGTGTGTGTAACAACTTGAATTAGTGGATTTCTGCCCCTCTCGGAACTGGTTGTCTCTGGGACGCCTTTCCACGATCTAAGGCACACCATTGTGACGCCAGCCAGACATTTAGGTGGGCATCATAACACAGAAACATCGTGCCAGTAATCATGGCACAACCTGCCCTCTCATGTACGAACCTCTGTATATTATACAATACCTCGCTAGTTTAGATTGAAAAACAAGAATACTGACCCGTCACCTGTCAGGGATAGTGACGTTTAACGTGTTAAAAATTATACAATATATACAGTATACATATCTATCTATCCATCTATCTATCTACTTAACTATCTATCTATCTATATCTATCTATCTATCTATCTATCTATCTATCTATATATATATATATATATATATATATATATATATCATCATCAGCCGTTGTGGTCCATTGCAGGACCGGTCTATCCCTACCGAAGCAGGGACGTTACAGCCAATGTATCTCTACCCAGTGGTTTAGGTAGTCTGGTAGAGACTGTATGTAGGCTTAGCAGTGCCTGTGAGTGAAATTGTAATGTTGGAGTGGCTTTGGATGTGTGTGCAGTCTGTAAACCAAGTGTAATCGGCCCGCCTTAAGCCGAGTGGGTGCAAGCATAGGCTACTAGCATGCGACACTGGTTCAACCACAGGACCCCTTATGTCCGCCAAAGCGGTCAGTGGCTCGGTGAACGCTTCCCAACGTTTTTACAGCTCTGGCAGGAGGCAATCCGGCTTCACCAGTATGCGAGATGCACACTTTACCACTGTACCATAGAGGCTCCATATATATCTATATATATATCTATATATATATATATATATATATATATATATATATATATATATATATATATAGGTAGCTGCTACAGTTGAATTACATAGAGACTCGGGAAAAATTACGACTGAAAAGGGCGTGCGTCAGGGAGATACACTTTCACCAAAATATTCACAGCATGCCTAGAAGGTGCTTTCATAGACTGGGAGATCAAAGGAGTAAACATGGATAGAGAAAACCTAAACCATTTAAGATTTGCAGATGACTTTGTCCTAATCCCAGAAACAGCAGAGACATTGCAAGAAATTTTGAATGACTTAAATAGAGACAGTCTCAAAGAAGGGCTAAAGATGAACCGGAGTAAAACTAATGTTTAATCCAAATACACCAAAGAGCGTCATCAGAATAAGCGTGGAAATTCTTGAAGAAGTTCAGGAATATATTTATTTGGGGACAAATACTGAAACTAATGAAAGACCATGATAACTAAAAAGACGCATTACAATCGGATGGAAAGCTTTCGGTAAACAAAAAGGCATCATGAAAAGTAGCTTGCCAATAAGTATGGAACGAAAAGTGTATAACGAATGTATAATCCCACCTATGAGGTTCGGTTGTGAGACCTGGAAACTGACAAAATCGATGGAAAAATCAACTAATCCGTTCTCAAAGAGGAATGGAAAGGTCAATGTTGGGAATGTCTTTAAGAGACAGGAAAAGATCAACTTGGGTGAGAGAGCAAACTAAAGTCAAAGACATTATAGTAGATATTGAAGCACAGAAAAGGAGGTGGATTGATCATGTAGCATGAAAAAGGGATAGCTGATGGAGCAAGAAGCTGACTGACTGGACTCGAAGGGATTGTAAGATTAGCACAAAAAAGGCCAGACAGGGAGTGGAGGGATGAAATAGAAATGTTTGCAGGCAGAACCTGACAGAACCTTATTCAGTCCAGGAAATGGTGGAATAGGTTATATATATATATATATATATATATATATATATATATATATATATATATATTTTTACGGAACAGAGAAAGATAATGTACACTTTAAGTGAGAATACGAAGAGTCACTACTGTCCCGTAAAGTTCCAGGTTCAAAACAAAAGAGTTAGGTAAAATTACAAGTTAAAGTTTAATGCACAAACTAACAACAAAACATTCAGGATTCATAAAGATAATGTAATGGCAAATAAACAGGTTAAATATATGGTTAACTGCAATAGCCTCTATTAACACGAAATTAGCAAGAGTAAATTTATCTAAGTCAGCCCTGATGAAATGAGATACCAGATAATACTCAGTGAATGCCAGAAAAATAATTACAGATACAAACTATTATCAAAAATGACTGACATAAAGATCCATACATGAATTACAAAAACTTCACTAAGCCTACAAATTAAACTTATGCTATACAGTACAAGAAAAAATGCAAGAACAGTTATACTCAAATTACACACAGCTGCTAGATGGTTGGAGACTTCTTGAGCACTCACAATAATAATATCTGTGCAGGGGAGGACAGAGATGTGAACAAAATGAGGAGCAGATCTAAGTGGCAATGATGCAGAGACTGAGCTCATTATATAGGGGCCAGGAGAGCTTGATACAACTTGTAATGAGGACGCGCAAATGAAGCCATGGGGACAAAGAGATGACAATCCCGCAAAGTATAACAGAGATGTCGACTTACTCTACTATAACGGTAGAAGGGGGGAACTGAGGCAGAACACGCTCGTGATCAAACATGCAGCATACTGTGCGTTAAAATTACACAAAGGATGATGAAATCATAGGCTATGTAACACCTCCCCACAAAGAAAAAGAAATTTACAAAGGAAATTTCTTATTACTCTAAACAATCTGTCTAAAGTCTAGATAAGCAATCTGCAATAACATTTTCTTTCCCCTTGACATGTTGTATGTCTAATGAATACTCCTGAAGAAGTAGACTCCATCTTGCCAATCTCTGATTTTTATCTTTAAACTTACTAAGGAATTTCAGTGGGTTATGATCGGTATAAATGACTATGGGGTCAAAACCAGAACACAAATAAAATGAAAAATGCTGTAAACCCAAAATCAAGGCCAAAAGCTCTTTCTCAATAGTTGAGTAGTTCTTTTGAGGTGGAGTGAACTTCTTACTGTAATAAGATACAGGATGTTCAATACCCTGATCATCCTCTTGCAGCAAAACAGCCCCAGCTCCTGTATCACTTGCATCAACAGCCATCTTAAAAGGCTTAGCAAAATTTGGAGTAGCGAGCACTGGCTGACTTAATAGAATAGCTTTAAGTTTGTTGAAAGAGGATTCACAGTTATCGGTCCAGACAAATTCAACTCCCTTTTTCAGTAGGTCTGTAAGTGGTGATACAAGAATAGAAAAGTTAAGAACAAATCTCCTGTAATAACCTACCATTCCCAAAAATCTTTGTAGCTCTTTCCTACTTTTAGGTCTGGGAAGATCACTTATAACCTGAACCTTAGCTCCTGGTGGTGCAACATGTCCATCACCAATTACATACCCAAGGTACTGAACTTTAGCTTGACCAAACTCACACTTTGATAAATTAGCTACAAGATTAGCATGAACTAAACGGTCAAGAAATTTACTGACATGGCATAGGTGATCTTTCCAGTTGTCACTGAAGATTAATACATCATCAATATAAACAACACACCCTGCCAAACCCTCTGTTACAACATTCATGAGCTTCTGAAATGTGGCTGGTGCATTCTTCATACCATACGGCATTACAGAACATGCAAAAGCCTTTCCTAGTGTTACAAAACATGAGATCTCCCTAGCACGTTCAGTCATAGGTACTTGCCAGTATCCCTTTAACAAATCAAACTTACTTATGTACCTAGCCTTTCCGATCTTGTCTATGCAATCTTCCACACGAGGGAGAGGGTAAGTGTCTGTTTTGGTTATCTGATTAACACGTCTGTAGTCGATGCAAAGCCTCTGTGACCCACCTGGCTTAGGGACTAGAGTGACAGGAGAACTCCACTCGCTCTGACAGGGCTCAATCATCTTGTGGTCCAACAGGTAGCCAAGCTCCTTCTGGATGAGAGGAACTTTCACTGGGTTCACACGGTAAGGAGGCAATTTAATTGGCTTTGCGTCTCCAACATCGACATCATGCATCAACACAGTGGTTCTTCCTGGAGTGGCACGGAACACTTGCGGGTACTCCTACAGTAATGCCCAAAACTCCTGCCTTTCCTTGGGTGGTAGATGAGAAAGCTTAGTCTGGAGATCATTCATGATATCAGGATTCTTCCCCAAACTATCACTCAGGCTCATACTGCATGGGAGAGCTTCACTTGCAGACTCGGGTGGAACAGCTACAGTGCAGACTGGATTATTTTCATCCCGCTTGTGATATAACTTTAGCATGTTGATGTGACATAGTTGCTTGCTCTTTCTACGATCTGGTGTGGCGATGACATAGCTGACATCACTGAGTTTCTTCTCCACGAAATAAGGGCCACTAAACTTGGCCTGAAGAGGTTGCCCATGAACTGGTAGCAGAATCAAAACCTGATCTCCTGGCTGAAAGTGGCGTAACCTGGACTTCTTATCATACCAAGTCTTCATCTTCTCCTGAGCAGCTCCTAAATTCTCTCTCCCCAGTTGTAAAGCAGTGGACAGCCGTTCTTTGAACTTCATCACATACTCCAGCAGGTTGACGTCATCTTCCTCCGACAGCCAGCATTCCTTGAGTAACTTAAGGGGTCCTCTTACTTCATGGCCAAACAGTAGTTCAAAAGGTGAGAAGCCCAGTGATTCATTTGGAGATTCTCTTGCAGCAAACACAACGAATGGAAGACCTTTATCCCAGTCTTTCTGATGTTCCAAACAGTATTTCTTGAGCATCGATTTGAGTGTTTGATGATATCTCTCCAACGCTCCTTGGGTCTGGGGATGGTAAGCTGAAGACGTGATCTGGGAGATGCCCAACTCTTTCAGAGACTGCTTGAAAACATTCGACATGAAATTACTTCCCCGGTCTGACTGTACCTCCTTAGGCAGACCAAACTTTGTGAAGAACCCTAGCATTTCTTTAACCACGTTCTTTGCTGAGATGTTTCTAAGTGGAATGGCTTCAGGATAACGAGTAGCCATATCAATCATGGTCAACACATAAGAAAATCCTGAAGAAGTCTTAGGAAGAGGGCCCACAATATCCACCAACACACGGGTGAAAGGCGCCTCAAAAGGAGGAATGGGAACTAGAGGTGCAACCTTTTCGGTCTGATTACACTTTCCCACAACTTGACAGGTGTGACAAGACTTACAATACCAGGAAACATCCCTGAAGATACCTGGCCAGTAGAAGTGTTTCAAAATGCGTGCCACAGTCTTCCTCACTCCAAGGTGTCCTGCCAAACTGGAACCATGAGCCACTCGAATGATATCCTGCCTACAAACACGAGGGATGACAACTTGATGTACAACCTCCCATTCACAGTCGGCTGATGCTGTTGGGGGTCTCCACTTCCTCATAAGTACTCCTGACTTTACATAATAACAAGTAGAAGCACCGGCTGACTCTTCTTCACTGTAAGCAGAGTTAGCTAGACCTTTCAACTCAGGGTCAGCAACCTGCAACTCAACCAACTCTTGACGAGACAAATTATCAACACTACGGGGTACTGCCTCATCTGGTGAGTGGTCCAAATTAGCAAGAAAAGTGTCAGCTAGGATAACATCATCATCATCATTATCCTCTAAATCACCAGTAACTTTAGACTTAGCCCTAGTGACAGCACATGCAGGGAACACATCAGGGACATCACAATCCCGGGACACAGCCACTGGCTCACTAGACAACTGAGGAGCTGGACACACTTGACTTCCACCAATATCATTTCCAAGTAAGAAAGTTACACCTGACATTGGGAGTGTCTCAACCAACCCAACCATAACAGAACCATTAACAAAACCAGACTCTAAATTCACTCTGCACAGAGGAACAGAGAAGTAATTATTCCCTACACCTTGTAAGATTACAGTTTCATCAGAGGAATTAAAATTAGAGCCTAGAACACTGGTCAGCATAAGGGATTGGCAAGCACCTGTATCACGATATATTTGAACTGATTTCCTGTCATTACTGTCCAGAGGACTGACAAAACCATCAGACAGGAAATTAGCACATGAACTCTTGAGAGTGTCACCCACGTTACTGCTCAAAAGAGGAGCTCCATCATGAGAATTTAAGTTACCCCTCAAAGCAGGTTCAGTTAACTCGGTTAAAGAATTCTGGGAACTCTCAAGAGTGGACACTAGACCAATTGACTGAATATTTAAAGACTCCTTTTTGTTCACATCACGCTGTCTCCTGAAACATCTCTCCGTAGTATGACCAAGCTTACTACAATAAGTACATTTACTTTTCTGAAATCTAGAGGTGAAGCTGGTATTTACTTCCTGAGAAACATCATCTTTATTCTCTTTCCTGTTACCTGTACTCTGAGTAGAGGCAACGTACTTACTCTCAGCTTTCCCTTTTTCTCTAGAATATCTCTTGTGAGTGAGAACATACTCATCAGCTAAAACTGCAGCATCAGACAAATTATCTATTCTTTTCTCATCAATGTATAGGCTTACATCTTTATAAATACACCTTTTGAAATCCTCCAGCAAAATCATCTGCTTAAATTTACCAAAATCAGAATCCACATTCTTAGAATTTAACCACTGCTCTAACAAATCTTCTTTGATTCTTGCATACTCAACATGGGATTGCTTATCTTGCTTGTAAGTTGTCCTAAATTTTACTCTATAAGCTTCAGGAACAAGCTCATAGGCCTTGAGAATCAAGCTCTTAACTACATCATAATTATCACATTGATCCTGAGGCAAAGATGCATAAGTTACTTGAGCTTTACCGGTGAGAACAGTTTGAAGGAGTACTGGCCAATACTCCTTAGGCCAATTAAAACCTGTAGCTACCCTCTCAAACAACTGAAAATACTTTGTTAAATCAGATTCATTAAAAGGAGGGACAAGTTTAACATTTTTAGCCACATCAAAATCATCAGAGCAAGATGATCCAGTTCCACCTTGTTTCATGCGATACTCATGGTCTGCCTGAATCCTGGCAAGTTCAATTTGTGCGTGAAACTCAGCCTCCTTAACATCAGCCTCCTTAGCACGTGCTTGAAATTCAGCTTCCTTCACACGAGCCTCCTGCAGGGCTAGCTGTAACTTAGCTAATTCAATCTGCGTTTGCTCATTTGGAGGAGTTACATTAAACAAGCTTTTATTAATCATGCCAACAATTTGATCTTTAGAATGATGAGAGTGAACTGCAATTCCCAATTGTTGAGCAACAAGCTTAAGTTCATTCTTTGTTCTGTTTTCTATATCACACACTGTTTGCACATTTGACAAAAAATCTTTGGCTTCATCAAGTGTAGAAATAGTAGCCATCATGAATATATCACAGTCACAAAATATCAAACAATATCCTTATGATAATATCCTGAATATCCTGATATGAGGTCGCCAAATTTATGTTACGGAACAGAGAAAGATAATGTACACTTTAAGTGAGAATACGAAGAGTCACTACTGTCCCGTAAAGTTCCAGGTTCAAAACAAAAGAGTTAGGTAAAATTACAAGTTAAAGTTTAATGCACAAACTAACAACAAAACATTCAGGACTCATAAAGATAATGTAATGGCAAATAAACAGGTTAAATATATGGTTAACTGCAATAGCCTCTATTAACACGAAATTAGCAAGAGTAAATTTATCTAAGTCAGCCCTGATGAAATGAGATACCAGATAATACTCAGTGAATGCCAGATAAATAATTACAGATACAAACTATTATGAAAAATGACTGACATAAAGATCCATACATGAATTACAAAAACTTCACTAAGCCTACAGATTAAACTTATGCTATACAGTACAAGAAAAAATGCAACAACAGTTATACTCAAATTACACACAGCTGCTAGATAGTTGGAGACTTCTTGAGCACTCACAATAATAATATCTGTACAGGGGAGGACAGAGATGTGAACAAAATGAGGAGCAGATCTAAGTGGCAATGATGCAGAGACTGAGCTCATTATATAGGGGCCAGGAGAGCTTGATACAACTTGTAATGAGGACGCGCAAATGAAGCCATGGGGACAAAGAGATGACAATCCCGCAAAGTATAACAGAGATGTCGACTTACTCTACTATAACGGTAGAAGGGGGGAACTGAGGCAGAACACGCTCGTGATCAAACATGCAGCATACTGTGCGTTAAAATTACACAAAGGATGATGAAATCATAGGCTATGTAACAATATATATATATATATATATATATATATATATATATATATATATATATATATATATATATATATATATATATATATATATATAAGGCCCCCACTCAACAAAACACTTCATTTGGCTGCCACGTCCTACTTGAAAACGGGTTTTTAGATTTGCTTATATAATCAATGGCTTTTTCAGTAACGCTCTTTCAAATTTCACTCTTTTCCAGAGTGAAACTTAAAGTATTGCTAAGGCAATGGCGATGCTACAGGCTTGATAATGTCAGGCCAGAGTTGTCGTTATGGTAAAGCCCACTCTACCATACAGACGTAGGAAGGCAGGAGGGAAGAAAAAATTGGAAGTATACCAGTAACTTGGTTGCCATATCACTCTATTGAGCCTGGTTAATCTTTAATAATCTTAGCCAGCCGGGTCACCCTTGGTTTTACCGTGAGTCACTCTAGAGTGACCAGTCACCAAGGCTGAAATGCACTGCTTTAGACTTCGTGCGAGGACCGAGGAGTTGTGGTCATATCCCTCTTACCACTCTCAGCATATGATATATCAGTGTAAAAACTCGTAGACAGTTGCTGACTGATTTCAAAGTCATTGTATTCTAAAATGGAAAAAGAAAAATACAAGCAACTTTACACAATTATCAAGTCGCTATATACCATGTCAACTGTCACTGGTTTCGCTGCACAAGGCTTCATGATTCTGGCTATCCCATGGCGATTAATCTAATAATGAGAATTCCTTGCCAGTTAAAGGACAAACTGTATTAGAATTTAGGATACATGTACAGTATATAAATAGGCATCGGAAGCCTCAGTTTTCATGAGCATGAGAGGCTCCCATGGACCTCTTCCTTATTTACTTCTCCATGCAGATAGTCAATATTCTGCTATATCATTTATACAGTCTTCATTATCCATAATACTATTATACTAATAACACACAAGGAATAATATAATGTAATTTTCAAAACAGTCTAGGTAGCATTTTACTTCCCGAGATCTCAGTTTAGAGAACTCGGCAGGGGTTCAAGACTGCCTTAAGTGCAGCGGTTCCAACTCTGAAGATCTGAATATGGATATTCCTATCATGTACAATGCTGCCAGGGAAGGAGGTCGTAGTCTTACCTCAAATTGATATGGACGACGGTTGTCCAGTTTCGGCCACCATGCGTCCCAAAAAGGAATTAAGGATTTCCCTTTTTTATAGGACAAATGAATCGGCCAGGAAAGGGTGCTAGAAAGTCTCCTAAGCCCACACGAGTGCTACTAGAAGACTGAAAACTTTAAAGGAGATTGGTATCAAAGTATAGGTTAAAGATACAAGGTGTCAAGTCTAAGAAAAAACATTACTAAGTACAAAAAAAAAAAAAAAAAAAAAAACATTACTGTTTGTAAATAAAGTTTCAAAACTAAATATCTGGCTATGAAGGAAGTGTAAACAAATCATGCAAAAATTTATGTCTTCTTCATCACATCTACCTGACTGGCCACTCACCTGCCTCACGTCGCGATCGTCGTTGCCTCTTCGGGACGACACCCTGATGGAATTAAGTGGGTGAATCTCCAGAGCGGCACTGTAGGGGGTACGAGGCGTCACTACACACCTGCCTTCACACACCTGCCTCACCACCATATTTGTCTTCACACACCAGCCTCACCATCATATCTGTCTTCGCACACCTGCCTCACCATCATATCTGCCTTCACACACCTTTCTCACCGCTACTCCTGCCTTAACGTACCTGCCTCACAGTTACTACTGTACCTCAATCACCTGCCTCACTGCTACTACCTCATATACCTGCCTCACTGCTACTACCTCTCACACCTGCCCCACCGCCATATCTACCTCACTTACATACCTTCTTTAAACTCTTGCCTCACCACACCTGCTTCCCCCCTGCATCACCACCCCACCTGTCTCACACATTTGCCTCTCTGCTACACCTAACTCACTCACTTGCCTCACATACCATCCTCAACATCATACTTGCCTCATACACCTGCCTCACACACGCCTGTATCTCATACCTGCCTCATCAACACACTTATCTCACTCACCCGCCTCACCACCACGTTTTCCTTACACAACTGCATCTCATACCTGCCTCACCACTACTGTCACATACATCCCCAAAACACTCGATTCACCACCAAATCTGGCTCAAACACTTGCCTTACATATCCACTCATCCTTGACGTGTATCTCACCCACACACCTCCCTCACTTATCTGTCAGTAAACTTGCCACACAGACGAGCCTAAGCACAACACCTGCCGTCTGGCTCTACATCTGTCTCACAATAAATGCCTCACGTGCCCAATCCTTTTCTCATTAACCTCATCACATGGGCTCACGCCTGCTTCACTCGCCTTCCACCACACCTTCCTCACACGTGCCTCACCTCCACACCTGCCTCACACACCGTCTTCACCTCGCCCTATATCTGCCTCATAAACCTATCTCACCTAGCCTTACACCTGTCTCATGTCCCTGCCCTAATTCCACCCATGCCTCACACACCTGTTTCACCCATACACCTGCATCACCATTATACCTGCACCACTCACCTTTCTTACTGATTTACCTCATACATCAGCCTCAGTCAGTTGCTTTATGAGTCAGTCCTACTCATCAGCGTCACATACCTGCCTAATAAACATCTGCTCTACAGACTTTTGATACAAACTTACCTTTCATGTCCATCTTACATCTGTACCTTGAGAGTTACACACCTGGCCTACATGCATACTTTGTACAATACACTAACCTTTCACTCCTGCCTTACCTATCTCACACACCTGTCCTACACAAATGCCCTATGCACTGCTTCATATTCCCGTCTCACACACCTGCCACATACACCTACTCTACACAGTCTCACACACCTGCCCTACAGACTTCCTTCCCACACCTGCTTCATACACCAGCCCCACACATCTGCCTCACACACCTGTCTGCTTACCTGCTCACACACCTGTCCTACACAATAGCCCGCCCTACAAACCTGACTCACACACTTGCCTCACAACACCTGCCCCACACACCTGGCCTACACATCCGCCCTACAAACTTGCCTCACACACTTGACAGCCACTCTGGGGATCTGGGGAAGAAGGGTGGGGGGTCTCTACTGCCACTACTAGACATCTGAATTATATTGAATGCTTCCAGGCCTCTCATTTCACTCCCAGATTTAATAATACTTACGGCACCTGCATTATGTATGTAACACAACTTTATGCACAGTTACGGAAATATAGCTCCACTCTCTAGCCCAACAATTTTTGAAACTCGTACACAGTGTTATGAAACCTTTACTGGTTTTCGAAGATATCAACACTGGATTTCGATAGTCATTGCTCACTGCCTCGTTGTTTATCGTCAAGTGGGTCAGTATTTATGTCCGAAACTATACATCAATACACGTTCGTGATCAACAAAAGAAGTATCGATTTCCATAGGCGTGGTGTAAGTGTTTTCAGGCCATGGTACACATTACTGTATTTGTTTGTTTATTTATGTATGTATTTATTATTATTATTATTATTATTATTATTATTATTAATATCATCATCATCATCAACATCATCATCATCATCATCATTATTATTTGATTAACATAGTTATCATCATCATTTTCATCATCATCATCATTTTCATCATCATCATCATCATCATCATTGCCGTCGTCGTCGCCGTCACCATAATTATTTTGGTAATTCGGAATAATGAATTTTAGAATGATGCCATTTACACCTTTCTTCAGTATGAGTAGGTGATATAATAGCAAACAATACACGTCGCTAAAAATGACATATACTACAGTATTTCAAAATCCACCGTCGTTTGTACCAGAATGTGTACGACCCACGAGAGAAACGATGCTTTTTTGTTGACCTGTACGTAGATACACACTCATATATAAATTTATCAACCTTTTGTTTCACATTTTATTCTTGCTACCTTCTGACGATTTTATTTTGCTTTGGGGAGATATTTCGTAATCGCGGGGAAAAATTCATGGAGAGTGTTTGTAACCCATTCACAGGAATAGTTTGCCCAGACTTTTATACAATCGCCTGGATGAAGTAGCACTCAAATAATGAAGGCTCGCAAATAGTGAACTGGTTAATATTTAGGCTAATTAGCTTAAGTTATGTATATGATTTATAATAATTATAAATGAATGGGTAGGTAGGCCCTTAATTTTTTACGGGCAATCATTACGGCACATGCATATTAATTAGTTATGATGAGTCTGCAAAGTACATTTCTAGGGGCAGATAACAACGATGTGGAGAGGCCAGGCCCGTTTTATCACCGCCAAGTTATTTAGATATTAACGTAAAAAACTGGAGGCTGCTGTCCCTTCTGATAAACAAGTTTATACCTCCTAGAGTGATAGCTGTTGCGTAATATTTCCTGCTACAATAATCTAGTTTATTCAACTTTGAAGAGCCCCTAGTGGTCATGCGGTTACTATACCCTTTTTACCCTAACTTGGCCTAAAATTACCATCTCTCCCTTTCGAATACTGAGTTATAATAAGAGATTTACACTTTAATATGGAGCTAGTCACAAAGAAATGCTATGGAATGGATGTAGAGCCATAGTATTGCCTCTCTGCCACTGAACTATGTGAAATAAGCTGCAAATGGACGAAAATCTAGGCCAAGTTAGTGCAAAAGTAGTATAAAACTTATGTGTAACCCTACCAGTTCGTGTCTCCAAAGCCGAATAAAATCATCTGGGTCTGGAAGAATAAAAAATCGTCATCGTAATGAAGGGATAAAGCATTCGGTCATAATAACATCCAGTCAATACACAACAAACAGTTAACAATACAAAGTTACATATAAACTCTTCATTACGATAAAATACTTTGTATGATATTCCAACAATCACCAGGCAAGCTTGCTCAACTCAAGAGAAACTTTTGGAACTGGAGAGCTTAGGCATATTCTCCCCTAATCCCTTCACTAAAAGACGTCTTCCCAAAGCAGATACAAGATCTTCTGTTAGTAGCAAATATAAGATGAAAAGTAGAGTTGTGATCAACATTTTCCTTACACTATCTCGAAACTGAATAGAAAACAAAACAAAACTAGTGATACCTTAATAACCTGATTAGTACTGCTGGAATGGGTGCAGTTTCCTGTCATTAGATCTGAACGCAAAACGTGTAGTGCCATTTTTTACCACAACTTTACGTTCTTCATCAGCTATATCCCCCCCCCCCTTTTTTTACCACAGCATCTCACTCCTACCGTTACACATAGTCTGAATAAGATAAATTGCACATACTGTACCTGATACAAGTGACCAATAAACACCTCAGGAAGTAATGAAATGAGGAGAGACAACATTAAATATGACATTATGCTAAAATATGACATTATGCGGGGTAATAAGCCTTCCAAGAGGACAACTCCCAACCATCACTCAAACACGCCAAGTCCACCAACAGTGGGTAACTTTTCCATTTTTCTAGAACCCACCAACCGAAATCCGTCGACCCACGCATAATAATCCATAACTGCTGACTCATAACCCACCCCGTAACCACCACCACACAACCTACACCACCAAACCCCAACAGTCATCAACCTACTACCACCAACCCATAACCACCAACTCAACCAGCATTCCATAGCCACCAAGTCAACCGTCAACCCACAACCAACAACTCAACCAGCAACCTTTAACCAACAACTCAACCACCAACCCACAACCAACAACTCAACCACCAACCCACAACCAACAACTCAACCACCAACCCACAACCAACAACTCAACCACCAACCCACAACCAACAACTCAACCACCAACCCACAACCAGCAACTCAACCACCAACCCACAACCAACAACTCAACCACCAACCCACAACCAACAACTCAACCATCCACGGCCACCAACCTACAACACCTAACCAACATCCCACAACTCAAAACCAACACCCCATAACTCATAACCAACATCCCACAACCCATAACCAACATCCCACAACCCATAACCAACATCCCACAACCCATAACCAACAACCCACAGCCAATATCCCAAAGCCCATCACTAACAACCGACAACCACCAACGCACAGCCCATAGTCAACATCCCACAGCCACCAACCCACAACCCATGGCCAACAACTCAACCCAGAACTGACTGCCCACATCCAAAAGCCGACAGCCTGTATACCTCATCAACCCACAACCCACACGACAAGCAACGCCGTCTCCACCATTACACTCGTCAGCCTGTAGACCACCAATCCTAAATCACATCAGTCATACACCACACAATGCACAATCTACAACTACCAGCACACATCTCATCAACCCGCAACGATCCACTCAAATATGCGGCAATCAGACAGGCGAAGACCTCTGTACCACCACATTCACCAGCTTGTACACAAATAATCCTACATGAAAAAAAAAAAAAAAAAAAAAAAAGAGAGAGAACAGAGAAAGGAGCCAGTATTTATTCAATGTTTAGCCTGTGATGTCTTCTTCGGACGAATGGTTGAATAAATCCTGAGCCTTTTCTCTGCAGTTGGTGCGTTTCTTCCGAGCTATTGTAGCCCACTCCATTTCTTCATCGATATACCTACAGCACAATCTATATAGACTCACCAACCCACAACCGTCAACTCACACATGCGGTTATCCGACAAGAGACTTCTCAACCATTATTTCCGTAAGTTTGTACCGGTAGTCCTGCATCCCACAACTCTCAGTCTACTACCTACAACTCACAGGCAGAACTAACAAATCTACATCTCACAGCCAACAGCCGTCAACTCACACATGCGGCGATCCGACCAGTGACGACCTCTCCACCATCACCTTAGTCAGCTTGTACCCGATGGCCGAGTATGCGAACCCCATAACGAGGGTGGGTACGACAAGCACCACCACCAGCATGTAGAGCTCGTACCCTCGCCACAGCCACAGCACGTCCCAGTTGCGGTGGCACCAGTATGCGGTGATGCGGTGGCCCACAATCATATGCACCTGTAGCGGATAGAAGAGGAGCGTGAGTGACGGTTTGGGGCAGGGATGTGAAGTAATGTAAAAGTTAATAATGTGATGTAAGGGGTTGAGTGAGGCTTTGGGGACAGGTGTGTGAGGTATGATGGTATGATATGTAAAACAGGTGTGTGAGAAAAATGTGTGTCAGGTATGCGAAGTAAGTGTATAAGGGAGGTGCGTAAGGCAATTATGGAAGTCAGATATGTGTAGTAATTATGTAAAGCAGGTGTCTGAGACAAATGTGCAAGGCATATATGTGTTGTATTTGTGTAAGGCAGATGTCTGTAGTAAATGTGTATAGCAATTTCGAGAGGTAAATGTGTAAGGCAGGTATATGTGGTGATTGAGAAATGCAGGTATATGTGTGTGTAATAAATATTTATGTTTGTGAGGTATAATGTGTAAGACAGATGAAGTAAATGTACAAGACAGCAGTGAGGCAAATGTGTTAGTCAGGTATTTGACAGAAGTGTACAAGGCAGGTATGTGTGGTAATTGTGTAAGGCAGGTGCGTGTGGTAAACGTTTAAAGCAGGCTTCAGAGATAACTGTGTAAGACTGGTGTGTGAAGTAACTGTGTAAGGTAAATGTGTAAGGAGAGTGCGTGACGAGCAAAGCTGGGAGCGATGATAAAGAAATGGTGAAACAAGACATGAGAAACTGAGGATGAAAATTGTACAAAATGGGGATCCTGGAGTGGACATAGATTCGAGAGAAGAAAGAAAAAAGAAGAAAGGGTTGAGGGAAAATTATTATGAGTTGGGGAAAGCTATGAAGAGTTACAGGAAATAAAGAAAATATTAGAAGCAAAATGGAAAAAGAATGGAAGAAGGTCATGAAGAGTTAGAGATAATGTAGGAAAAGTTGGAAGAAAAACGGAAAGGGGAGGAGGAAAAGTCACGAAGAGTTAGAGATAGTATGGTAGATGTTGGAAGTAAGAGGGAAAAAGTGTGGAGGAGAGTCATGAAGAATTAAAGGAAAAATGGAATATGTAGAAAGAAAAATGGAATGAGTTCAAAAAAGGTTATGACGCACTAGAGGATATTGTGACAAATGTTGGAGGAAGAATGTAACGAGGTTGGAGAAAGAGCAGAAAAGAGAGAAGGAAAATCATAAAAAGAGCGAGAAAAGTCACGAAGAAGTAGAGGAAAGGCGAAAAATGCTGGGAAATTATGGAAAATATTGGAAGAATTATGTAATGGATGGGAGGAATGGTGGAAATGGTTGAAGTAGGGTTATGGAGAGTTGGAGGAAACAGGGAAAATGTTGAAGGGAAAATGAACAGGGTTGGGGGAAACTTTTAGAATGCTGGAGGAAAGACTGGAGAGAAAAGGAGACACGAATGAAAGATAACGCTAATATGAAAGAAAACGGGAAGACTTGGATGAAAATGGAGAAGAGTCGAAGGGCAAGGGGGGAAGAACTGGAGGAAATAAATATAAAAACAGTGAAAATGGAGGAACACTGGAGGAAAAGACAAAGAGCTGAAGGAAAACAAGGAAAGAGCTGGAAGTAAAAACGGAAGAGTTCCAGTATAAGAGGAAAAGATTCGGAGGAGAATGACTGAGATTCAGGGAAATGCGCGTGGAAATAGCAAGATAAACTTCAACTGGGTCACCGGATCTTGATTACGTCTTTCCTGCAACATTCAGCACGCTTTTTTACACACCCGAGCGAGTACCGTGAGAAAATCAAGAGAATTACGTGTGTACTTGAATTTGTTTGTCTCTTCGTTAGTCCTTCTGTCTGCATCACATGTCCGTTACCTAGATTATGGGAAAAAAATCCTACTGAATGGAACTGCAGCATATCTGGCATAATAACTAACATATGTGAAGAACACGTGAACAATTTTTGCTGAAGACTGTCACAAAACATGGGGTACGGGTAAGCTTAACTGAACCAGATTTAATGCGATGTAAATAAAAAGTTATATATAACGAAGAAATCTTTAGAACAATCGGTCAGTGATAAAGGTCATCGGGCATGGCCAAAGATCTATCTGACTATTTATACCCAGACGCCTCAATCACGTAAGGGATGACCACAAACAAATCGCCTCCACGTAGCCCTGTCCCCTGCCATTTCGCTGCCCTACCTCCGGTTCACACACTCCTCTTTCACACACCTTTCCATTTCATCCCTCCATCTCATCTATGGTCTCCCCATTCCTCCCCTCCCCTCCACCTCACATACCCCCTCCTCGTCAGTCTTTCGCTCTCCATCCTCTCCACATGACTAAACCACCTCAATGAATTTCTCTAAACGCCATCTGTCTCGTCCACATCCACGCCACAATGCTCCTTCACTTCCTCATTTGTCAGTCGGTCTCTCCATGTAACTCCATATGCTGCGCTCAAATAACTCATTTCCACTGTTCTCATTCTTGACTTGTGTCCTTCCAACAAGATCCAAGTTTCTCTTCCTACGTTAGAGTTGGTATCACAATACTATCATGCACTGACTTTTGTACTTCCTAGCCCACTTCCCAATTTCTTATCACTTTTTTCAAAGAACCAGCAATCTTTCTTCCCTGTTGAACTCTTTCAAGCACTTCATCCTCTAAACTTCCATCCTTACTCAACACACTACCCAAGTAATTAAATGCACTCACATTTTCCATTTCCTTACCATCCAACCTCACTTTGCATTCGGTGACTTCATTTCTCGCGAGGACCACAATTTTTCTATTCCATACATTCACCTTTAGATTCCGCTTCTTACACACTCTCCCAAATTCATTCACCAGCCCTTGCAATTCCCCTTCGTCCACACTTAACGAAACAGTATCATCTACGAACAACAGGACAGTAAGTTTCCAAATGCTGCCCTCTCTCATTAGGGCCGCTACAACATCCACTGCCCTACCTTGTATCTCTTTTATAACCCCATTCATTTACAGGTTAAACAACCATTGGGAAATGACAAATCCCTGTTCCAATCCAACTTTCAGGTAGAAAAATCCACTCAGTTCACCATCCACACGCACTGCAGCCCCAGCACCCGTATACATACTCTTCACGGCATTCAACAGCTTTCCATTTACTTTATATTCTAAATATTCTCCATATTCCTTGTCGATCCACTCTGTCATATGCTTTCTCCAAATCCATAAAACCCATATACAATTTGTTTCCCATCTCTATAAACTTTCTCACTAAAGACATTAGGGTGAATATTTGATCTACACACCCTCTTCCATTCCTAAAAACTTCCCTGTTCTTCTCCAATGAATTCCTCTGTTATTTTCTTAACTATCAATAGGTATCCTATCATATAATTTTCCTATTACACTAAGTAGACAAATGCCCTTTTGATTACCACACACTTCTTTTTCCCCTTTTTCGTTGTACAGGGGAATAATTATACCTGGCTTCTAGTCCTCCGGGACTCTGCCTACCTCCCAGGTCCACCTGCAGATCTTCCATATCCATTCTTCTACTATCTCCCCCCCGATGCTTAGCATTTCACCACACACTCCATCAATTCGTGGGACTTTCTCCATTTTGACTATCTTCACTGCTTCCACTACTGCCATCCTACTGGTCTCGTCCTCCCTTCTCAACTCCCTCCCTCTCCCAGCCATTCCCTAGCCACCTATAGTCCTATACTCGCGTTACTCTCATTCTCTATGTTCAACAGTTCCATCAAGTGTTCTCTCCATGTGATCACTTTTTCTCCCTTCTTCACTAGCACTCTGCCATTTTTATCTTTCACCTCCCTGCTACCTTCATTATCACCCTGTCTATCTCTCCTTACCTCTTTCACGAATATTGTCTTACATTCCCTCCAGTTTATAATCAAATTCCTTCCAAACTCCTCATCCACTCTCTTCTTACTCTCTCTTTCTAGTCTTTTCACTTCTCTCTTCCCCATCTATAACTCTATTCGTCTCTCAACTTTCTCCACGCCTCTGCTTCCCATCCACTCACTCTATGCTTCCTTTTGCGTCACGGCTTGTCTCACCGGCCAAAGATTCTGCTTTTTACTTCTAATAGTTTTTCTTCAGTTTGGAGATAACTCGTTGAAAGAGCTTAAGCCCAGTAAAAGATCAAATTATTGGATTTTGCGAACAACAGATAAAAATGAGCGTCACTGGACAAGGTAAACTTAAATTCTTTCAGTTCAGTTTGAGTCAAACTTGGTTGAAGCGTTAAGCACCAGACAAGGATAAAGTAAGTCGGTTTTAAAAACAATAATTTAAAAGTGAGGGTCACAAATCAAGGTCAAATATTCAGTCTTAGAGTGATTGCAGGACGTAGGTGTTGCAGTCACTGAATGCTCCTTCTGATTACAAAGTGATTCTTGCACTCGTCTTGAGTCAATAAATATAGCACTGTGACTCTGTGTTGAAGGAAACTTAATCTAAGCGATTATTCTTTGAAGGTTTTGATGTTTTTGAAATTTCTGAGTCACTAGAAATTTGTATCGAGGCTAATTCATTATAGTTTAAGACACAACAGGCTCCTCTGACCTACTCTTGACTGATGAAATCGTCTGGTGTATGCCGAAATAAAATACTAATTATTTCCACACCATGAGAGGGTTAATGATATCAGTATTAACACCGAGATTCCTATGCTTGCTCTACTGCATATAATCGCCTGGCGTTAGCTGGCATAGAATACTAAAACTGTCCTGACCAGGAGAGGGGTAATGTGAAAAAGTAATTGGATATAATATAAGGTTATGGAAATAGAGCATGTAGTGCATTGTTTCAGAGCTGTTTTGTCCCGTTTCAAAAACAAAGGGGTCTAAACAGTGTTGTTAATTGTAGTAGCAGTTGCCACCCCAGGTTCATCTGAACGTGAACCATGTGTACAACAGGCTGAACCTACCATTGCATCGCAGTTTACCATCCTCCTTGCCTGGGAGAGGGAGGGGATTGAGGGATAATTGTATGACAGGGCAGTTCTACCGCTAGCTTAAATGGTTGCCACCACGTGAAGGCATCCCTCTGCAGAACCAAAGTTGAATCTGCAAAGGTATATTTGTTTATCCGTCTATCATTAGTGTGCCCTGCTGACTACTCAACAAACATCAAATTATGTATCTCTCACACCATCAATTTTCCCCATACCAGCGTTACTTTTAGGAGAGATGGACGGTTGCAGTTAACCCCTTCACTGTGGAAACGTGCTTATATATCATTTTACCTTCAAGAGATTTTGTTCAGCCGAAGGAAGAGTGTTCAACGTGGCTTAGCAATCTTCGTTAACCCGTCCAGTACGAGAGATTTTTCGTAAGTAAATCATCCTGAGAGAGAGAGATAGAGAGAGAGAGAGAGATGACGTCTTCAGGCAGAGAGGACAATAATACTTCCACGCCTCAGGGATTCCCTAGTAATGAAGCAATATGCCAATCCTTCCCACCAGCTTGAACTTCAGTGTTCAGTTTACTAAGACTCCATTAGGATCTGCCACCATACTGGGCGGTGTAAGGGAATTACTCGCTGCAACTGTACTGTAGATTTGTATAAACAAGTAAGCCAGATTTTTTTTCCAGCCCGAAGTACGAGAGAGAGACTTCTTCATGTTGCAGCACCGATATAACCAGGTGGCTCTATACAAGGATATGCAAACGACCCTAAGGCGCTGACAAGAAGTCTACTGATAGTAACGCTGTGTGCCCTGGGGGGGGGGGGCGAAACAGCTGAAGGGTCCAACGGGGGCCAAATCTTCCCGTATTTCCCGGCACTTCTTTGTAGAAACGACCCTGGTATAACCCTGGCCAGATGCTGTCTACTACAAAGCAGCGCCTGTTCGCTACATGGTGTGCATACTGCGCTCGACGGGTCTACTTGTCCAGACAGACCGAAGTCAAGCAACGACAGCATAAGTCCCTCAGCTTTTCCTTATTCTTCGACAAGAAGATGGTGATCTGCAGGCAAAGGACAAGTTGAGTCTTCAGTCCAGTGGACTTATACTTCAAATAACCCCTGGGATTGCATCTACGATTGCTACTATTGCTGCGGCTACAACAGCAACAACTACTACTAATATAATAACTAGAGGATTATAAAATTGCCCAAGGACATCTTTGATTAAAAAAAAAAATCCTATAGCCATTGCCTACTATAAGTCCAGATATGAAGGGACCTTGAGGTCAAGGTCACTGATCTTGAGCAAATCACCTTAAGTCCTCACAGACTATAAGTCCACCAACTTTGGTGGTCCTAGCTTTAATCCTTCATGAACAATTAGGTGTCAGTCGGAATATCTGGAAAAGTCCCAATTTTTTACCCTAGGCGATTCAGAGAATAATCAACCGATTGGAACCGTATCCCTTTCCGCAATGCGGTCCCCTCAAGGCAATATTGCAATAAAATTTCTTCTCGCTAGTTTGAGCGGTTCCTCATATAGCGTCTCAGAATCCGTTTTTCTTTTCTTTCTTTCTTTTTTTTTTTTTACATTCTGCATAACATCCTGTGAGCCGGTTGATGGACTGCCATCATATTTGACCAGAAGAAGCCGCCAGCTGGGCGATTAACCTGGCAAAGTTTGAAGGCTCTAGACCAAAGAGCCTCCGAGGAATGGACATTTGCTTTTTAAGTGGAAAGATTAATAAGAATATTGACAAAAACAAGAAAGCTTCCCAAGGGATTTGGGAACTTTTAATAATAATAATAACAAGAGCAGTCAGTGACTGCGAACCTCCGCCAAGGCTGGTGCAAGCAATGTAGGCATTATTGGCACTACCCAGCAATGGTAAAGAATCCTTGTAAAGGTTCCTGGATCCGGATGATCAGCGGGATCATCACCAAAATCTAATGGATTGTTCCTTAGGCCATACCCAACCCTTTAAAATCTCATCAAAATCCATTCATAACTTTTTGAATAATCCTGCTAACAAACAAACAAACAAACAAAAATGACGCCGGCAAAGGCATAACCTCCTTGGCGCAGGTAATAATAATAATAGTAATAATAATAATAATAATAATAATAATAAGACGAAGTGCAATAAGAACATCGACAATTTATTATTATTATTATTATTATTATTATTATTGTTATTATTATTATTATTATCATTATTATTATCATTATTATTATTTTTATCATTATTATTACCATTATTATTACTGCTGTTGCTGCTGCTTCCGAGCCCAAAGCTTCTGTCTAGTATTTGCATGTTCTTATTTCACTACTTAACATACCAATTTATTAAGAATTGGAAAACACAGTGCCAAAAAACTTCCTTTTTCATATTTCCAACAAAATATCTAAGTAAATACTAGCTTACGGTTTTAGATGTTATTTGCATACACTGACACCGACGCATCTCTCCATTTCCATTAACACACACAATAACCACTGGAACACACCTTACCTCACCGTTACAGCCACACTCGGCACACGAATCCTATTAATTTCAAGCCAAGCACATAGTGCGCCGGTGGGCTTTGAGGACTTATGCATTATATATATATGTATTGCATCAAAACCAGCTTCCATATTTCCTTAGATGGGTCACTGTCACCATACTGTAATAATTAGGTTAAGCCTGTCTGCCTGTCTGTTTGATCGTTTTATTTTTAACTCTTTAAAGAAGTATATATATATATATATATATATATATATATATATATATATATATATATATATATATATATATATATATATATATATATACCGGATGTGAACACATCTTTCTAACCATCTATCTGTCTGTCTATAAATCTATCTATAACTACATATCAATCTGCCTCTGTGTTTAGTTATTTATCTTAGACATTTATTTTCTGACGCCATATCACAAGAGAGTTGCCTTGGCAATAAAACTTCCTAGCATATGTCTCCTTCCTTCCTCAAGCACAACCCTTTTCCTTCCAGTTTTGCCTCTCCATTCTGTTCTTGTGGCCTTATACTCGTGGCTGTAGGAGTCATGCTATCACCTTTTTCTCAGCTATTTATTTCCACTATTGTCTTTAATTTCTCTCCTGAACTATTTACATGCAGAAATAACTAGAAAAAATATTTTGCGAGAGAGTTTCAACGTGCGATCTATATGCGTACTTTAACAACGAGCTAGCAAGTACCGAACCTAGGCGGGCAGCGAAATCAAACACGTTCCACCCGAATTTTACAAGTCCTGCAGTTTACCTACTCTGTCACTGAGCTACGTGAAATAAGCTGCAAGAGGACGAAAATCCGGGCCAAGTTTATCCTCAAGAGCCTAGTGTTACCCAGGGCTGAGGGTTTGGGTCATTTTCAAATCTTAAATAAGAAGCGAAACCTAAGTTAGGGACGTGTGAGCTTAGCAATTTCATCCAACAGGCAGCGGGTGGTACACTAAGTACTAGACCCAACGTGCAGCAACCCTGGGCAATGCAGGGTTAAGGTGAAGAAAGGATGACAAGCTAGAGAGCCTACTAAGTCCACGACACGACTCTTGGTCAGCCTCTCCTTTTCCGTTCAATAATCTTTACGGAAACGTTCTGGTGGAATGCTGATGAGTAATCTGCATCTAAAAACTGCACATTTCCATCCAGTCGTTCGTGTGAGCGCCTGGGAAATTCATATATCCCATTGGAGCCCAGTGTCCGGAATACTGGACAGAACTGGGATTTTTCAAGTCTTTATAAAGTAGGGAACCCCCGGGTAGGGACCTATGAGCTTCGCGACCATGAGCCGATAGGCAGAGGGCGGTACGCATAGTACCCACCCAGCGCCATGCCTCGCCCAGCACCCCTGGTATCCAATGGGATATACTGCCGGCCATTGATGAACCGTGTAATATCTCTTTGGTTTGTACTAAATTTCCTCACACGAATATTATTTTTCCTCGAAGCAGAAATCATGCCCACATACTGAAGCTGTGTTGAATGTGAAAACATAAAAGCTTCGGACCGATCTGACCCATTTAAAGCGAAGGTGATCAGTCTCACTCGCCTGTGCATGGTACCATGTGCGCAATAAATTCCAACCTTCCCTATGGATGTAAGCCCTCTCGAGCCTCATCCGGTTGGTACACTTTAACCCACTAAACCACCAGGCGTCCTTTGGCTTTATGGTTAACACAGTTTCAACATGTTCTTATAATTTCTGCCATCGAAACTGTTCACGACACTGTGATATCAAGACCAATTATTTGACCTCCTTTTCAGTAGAAACTATACATTTCATCTATGCATGGCAACCATGCTGCACAGATGCATTGATGAATTAATAAACTGTTAACAGGTTCCTTAGACAGACTAAAAAATGCATATGATTACCATCGTATCACCTATTTTACCTTATTTCACACATTGTACACCACAGAATTACAAAGTCCTTTACATTTTATGCTGCTGCTTTATTCAGCGCAGAAGAAACGTTTGTCACTGAAGAGGTTAGAAACAAGTCGTTAATTAATAGTTTCGTTATAGCGGGTGTCCATTTTTGCCCTTTCTTGCTGTCACGGATAATTTTATTCAGCGTAAAGGAAGTAACAGTCGTGAAGGAGTTGTGATCAGAATAATACTCACTTCATTGCGGTGACGTCTTTTGTACTGTATCGTTTGTTCATATTCTCAGACATATTTACGATCGCTTCCCTGTCATAACTCAGATTTTTCTTTTCTTTCTTTCTCTCTTCTTTTTTCAGGATGTACTAGCAAATGCAGGGAGGTTTTTCACTCTCCCTTTCCTCTCCATCCGGAAGAAAACACGTAACCTATGAAAATTTTTCTCTCGTAACTAATATATATATTTTTTTTCGTAGGAGGATCAATAGACATGGGAAAATGGTGCAGTAACTTGTTCTCTTTTTTCCTGCAGAAATAAATCTTAGTTACGAATAGGAATCGATCACAAACTTGTTCCAGAATCTCACCCCTTGTTATCACCAGGCGACTACACTCACCTGAGAAAAGATGTCTTGCAGTGAAGGGATTAACCACTTCACTACGATGATGTACTTGCTAACTTACTCTTGCCACCATTCAACTTGGGGTAGATTTTGGCAAGTGGAGGAAGTATGCACAACCTTCATTTACTTCTCCACTAACAGTAAGAATTTTATACGTCAATAAGTAATCATGCCGAAAATGTTCACATGTCTAGAAGAGAAGAAAATAGCACTGCTCTTTAACTTCACTCAGGACATATATGAGATAAGAAAGGAAGTTAAAGCTACACTCAACCAAAATACTACAGTCTGTTTAATCTCGTCTGTCAAAACTTCCTAACCTATTTCAGCCCAATTAATGACCAAATATAGTCAAACTGGAGCATAAATTTGACTAGTAATCAAGGAGGCTCATTCCTGTTTCATAACTAAGACTCATCAAACTTCACGAAACCATGACTAAGTATTCAAGTTGTGAGAGTGACCTAGTGTCCTCCGATGAAGACAAACATCTATAGTGGTGTACATTATACGAGAAAGAATCTAACTCACCGACGGTGGATACTGCATCTATTTTTCCCCGCTGGTATTGCAATAGAACCTTGGAAGCTCTGTAATGAGGAAAATGGTGCTGTGTGCTCTGATTTGTGTGGCTCTCAGCCACTGGGAAACAGGAAGAGAAACTGGAGGATTAGAGGTGGCCGTTCGTCGAGTGAAGATGGCCATCAAGGCATATTTTGCATAAACGGCAAAATCATCTAAATCCATATCAGGAACTGAAAGTCAAAGGTGCAATGACTAAGTACTACTGGTGAAGTACAATAAATCATTTACTAATACTTTTGCTTCACTCTCTATCTGTAAACAGTATACGGCATGTACTGGTTGGTAAATTGAAGAAGCCAGCAATCATCGTCGTACTAACTCGTTTTCTTTTTTATGCAGTGACTAAAATACAGGGGTTTTACAAATACGAGAGGTTATTGGTTCCAGAAATTGTTTTTTTATTCTCCTGTCGTTCATGCACTGAATAAAATTGTCTGGCGTTAGGTGAAACAAATACAAGAGAAAACAAGAAGCGGTGCCAAGGTACACAAACCCGTCCTGGGCAATCATTTTCGTGCTGACGTATAAAAACAACAAGATATCTAGTCAAAGATGTCACATATCAAATTTGGAGTAAATCTGGTGAAAATTGACGATTTTATGCCTACTTGAAATTTTAAACCCGCTCGACATTAACCCCCCTACCGCTGACTGGAGGGTGGCTCCGTTGATGTACTGAGGCATGTTACAGGATGCAGGTTTGAAAGATTCACCTTTAGGTTTTGGTTTCATGTCAATATGACGAATCTGAACGGAGTTATGATGAAAAAAAAGATTTTTTACTTTTTCTTAATTTGAGGGGCCTACAGCCTGGGCCTTGGCCCAATATGGCCCACAATCTAATCAGGTGATCAGGTCATAGCCCATCATCCCTGTAATTTCAGTCAAAATCGCACCAGTTATTATCACATAAAGTTGTTAAAAGGCAGACAGACAGACAGATAGACAAACAAACAAACAGAGAGACAAACCGAGTGAAAACAATACCCGTCTCCGAGTCCCTCCTGGGTGGGGACGGGTAACTAGGTCGTGACGGGGATGAATTAGGTGTCCAAATCCAGCAAAACTGCTGTCGCAATATCAAGCCCAGTGATTACCGCTGAGTGCTATTTCCGTTTAGGAAACTAATAACTGGTACTGAAGAACCAATATGAAATACGACATTCCCATAATGTTGATACTGCAATGACAAAAAGTACTCATAACAAAGTTTTAAAAATCGTACTTTAACATATTATTGTAGTCAGTGTGAAGTGTGTGCACTTGGGGAGGAGGGTAGATTTACTGATGCTGCTGTATTCCAGACAGGTGACGACTTGACATATATTATTACACACTCGCTCACGAGGCAAGAATGGCGTAATTCGATTTTGAGAGTAATCTGTCGAAGGTTAAGGTCACAGGGCAAATTCACATTTTTGGCCCTAAGACCAGTTCATGGGTCCAAGTGTTGCTTCCTCAGAGTGTTCCTTGTGTTACTATCGTTTTAAAAATCTAAAACAACTGAGCAATTGTCAGTTTCCCGAAGCTTGTGCAGGTGACAGCAGACTGTGGTGACCATGTTGATTTGTGTGTTATGTCTATGTAATGCATATTTGGGTAGCCTGCGTGTGTGTGTGTGTGTGTGTGTGTGTGTGTGTGTGTGTGTGTGTGTGTGTGTGTGTGTGTGTGTGCAGCCACAGCCACCTAGACCGTAGCCGTGGTGTAGCAGACCTTTTTAGGAGGCCCTAGTTCGCCCACCTTAGCTTCTTTAATTAGGTAAGGTATTTTTATATTAAATTCTTGCTACCCTGAGAAGATTATGCTTAGCTTATGGGAAGTAGACTTAGGGAATCAATGAGGAAGGCAGGGAGGAGTGAGAAGAAGGCGGGAAGGAAGAGAAGAAGAGACGAGAAGAGAGAGGTCGAAGGGAGGAGAAGAAAGAGGAGAAGAATAGGGGGTAAGAGAGAGAGAGAGAGAGAGAGAGAGAGAGAGAGAGAGAGAGAGAGAGAGAGAGAGAGAGAGAGAGAGAGAGAGAGAGAGAGAAAAATATGAGTCACATCTTCCCTTTATTTCCAGTCGCGAGGGGAAAAAGACGGGATAAGAAGGGATGAGCTGGGATGCTGAAGGGAGAAGGTGGATACAGGAAAAAGCATCCACTCGTCAGCCTGTCTTCGGAGTTGAGTGGGTCTGAGGGAGAGCATCGGTGGACGGTGAAACTATACTCTTTTCACCTTAACTTGGCCCAGATTTTTTCCTTGAACAACTTATTTCATGTAGCTTAGTGACAAAATAATATTGTGGCTCTCCTTCCTTTTAATAGCACTTCTTTGTGACTAGCATCATTCTGTATTATTAATCACTTGTAACAACTCAATATTCAAACAGGAGGGATGGTAGTTTTAGGTCAGGGTAAAGCAAAAAAAGTATATTCAAAGGAAACAAAATAACAGAGGAGAAAGCTAGTGGAACGTGGAACAAAATGAAGCGATATAATTGACAGGAGTGAAGTATGTCAAACAGGACAGTGGGAATGAGAGATAAGGTTAGGGGAACATTAGTGGAACGGTGGAACTAGCAAGTGAGGAGAGTAATAAAGGAAGAAAACGCCAGTGGAACCTGGAAGAGTAAAAATGTGGAACTGATAAAGTAACTGAAACAGGAAACATGACAACAGATACTGAAGCGGGAACACTAATGCAACTTTGAAACTAGTCAAATTAAATGGAATAAAGAAGAGGGAATACTAGTGGAACTTGAAACAGCGGTAGTGATACGGTGGAACTGGTAAGAGTAAAGTATGTGGAATAGGGAACAGGGAGACAGAGATAAGGGAGAGGGGATACAGTGGAACTGTGAAACGAATAAGGGGGAAGTGGGGTAAGAAGAGGTGAGGAAACTTAGTGGAGCACAAGAGTAGTTGTAGTAGTAGGAGTAGGAGTAGCAGTAGTAGTAGTAGTAGTAGTAGTAGTAGTAGTAGTAGTAGTAGTTGTTGTTGTTGTTGTTGCCCATAGTTCAACTGAAGTGTAAGTCCAGCACTGCGGACTGAAGTTGCTCTCCGTCTGTAGTCTAACATCCTCTCTTCAGGGGATAGGAAGGGATTTGAGGGACGTCTGTATAAGCGGGCATTGGAGCCGCATAGCTACATCGGTGCCACCATGCAAAGGGGTCCATGTCCAGCAGAATAGACTTGTGTTACTGATATGAATAGGTGGATGTCTGAGTGATGGTTGCAATGCCTTTATTGGAGACAGACACCGTTGTGTAATGTCTCTGTGACTACTTAGATGTGAGAGTTCTGAGAGGGGAGGGTGGAGGTATGTCTGACCACTACCTGGTGGAGGGAAAGTTAAGAGTAGGTAAGAGATGGGTGAGAGCTAGGAGGGTTAGGTGTGGCAGGGAGGTTTTGAAAGTGAGTGAGTTGGATAAAAGACAGAAAATTATAGAGAATTGAAAGATGAGTGGAATGCACTGAAAGATCAGGAAAATAGCAGTGTGGAGGAGGAATAGCAGTTGTTTAAGAGTGCTGTGGTGGGGCATGCGGAAGAGGTGTGTGGTGTGAGACGTGTAGGTGGTGGTGTAAGAAAAGGAAATGAATGGTGGTGCGAGGAAGTAAGTATGGCTGTGGCTGAGAAGAGACGTGCATATGAAGTGTGGCTGCAGAGGAAGGATGAGGTGTCATATGACAGGTATAAGGAAATGAGGAATAGGGCGAGAAGGGCTGTGCGTGATGCTAAAGTGGCAGCAGATGAGAGGTGGTTGTAGGCGGCTGACTGAGAATATTCAACAGACTAAGAAAATGTTCTGAAAGGAGGTTTAAAGGGTGCGAAAGGGAGAGTCTGGGAAGGAAGAGCGAGTAAAAGCAGAGGATGGAAAGATGTTAATTGAGATGGATGCAGTAAGGAAGAGATGGGCAAAGTGTTTTGAAAGATTGTTAAATGTAGAGGAGGAAAGGGTGGCTGAGATTGTGGTGGATGGAAGGGTGCAAGGAATAAATGTGTTGGGAGAGTTGAATGATTCTTTGATCACAAAGGAGGAAGTGGAGAAGGCAGTAAAGGAGATGAAAACAGGGAAAGCTGCAGGTATGGATGGGTGTGCTGTGGAATGCCTGAAGGGTGGCGGAGTGACTATTGTTGATTGGTTAGTAAGACTGTTGAATGTGTGCTTTGTGAAACGTATGGTGCCAATTGACTGGGCAAGTGCTTGCGTGGTCCCGTTGTATAAAGGCAAGGGTGATAAGTATGAATGTACTAGCTTTAGGGGTATAAGTCTGTTGAGTGTTGTAGGTAAGGTGTATGGTAAAGTGTTAATAATTATGAGAGTTAGAGAGGGTACAGAGGGAGTGATTGGTGATGAGCAATGTGGCTTAGGAGAGGGAGGGGATGCGTGGATCAGGTGTTTGCGGTGAGACAAGTGTGTGAAAAGTATTTAGCGAAAGGCAAGGATGTGTTTTGGGCATTTATGGATTTAGAGAAAGCGTATGATAGAATTGATAGGGAGGCTTTGTGGACTGTTTTAAGATTGTATGGACTTGATGGTAGGTTACTAAAAGAGGTGAGAAGTTTTTATGTAAACAGTAGAGCGTGTGTAAGAGTGGGAAATGCTGTGAGTGATTGGTTTCCCGTGAGAGTGGGGCTGCGACAGGTATGTGTGATGTCGCCTTTGTTGTTTAATATCTATATGGATGGTGTTGTAAGGGAGGTGAATGCAAGAGTTTTAGGTGGAGTTCTGAGTCTAGTGAATGTTGATGGTGGAGAGTGGAATCTGAAGCAGCTGCTGTTTGCAGATGATACTGCACTGGTGGCTGATTCAGAAGAGAGATTGAGACAGTTGGTAGAGGAGTTTGGAAGGGTGTGTGATAAGAGGAATTTGAAAGTAAATGAGAATAAGAGTAAAGTGATGAAGTGTACGAGGCTGGTAGACGGTAGGAGGATGAATATAGTTCTGAATGGTGAGTTGCTTGAGGAGGTAGAGTGTTTTAAATATTTAGTGTCACATGTTGCTATGGATTGAAGAATAGATGCAGAAGTGAAGTTTAGAGTGAATGAAGTAGGTAAGGTGCTGGGTAGAATGAAAAAAGTGTTTAGATGTCGTTCGCTTAGAATGGATGTAAAGAGAAGGCTGTATGAGGGTGTTTTGGTACCGACTGCATTATATGGGGCTGAAACATGGAATATGGGTGTAGCAGAGAGGAAAAGTTTGAATGTAATGGAGATGAGGTGTCTGAGGAGTATGTGTGGAGTGACGCGTATGGATCGAGTGCGAAATGATGAAGTGCGGAGAACTGGAGTTGTTCGGGAGATGGCTGGTAGAGTTGAGCAGAGGGTTTTGCGATGGTTTGGGCATATGGAGAGAATGGATCATGAGCAATTGGTGAAAAAGATAACTAGATCTGATGTGAGAGGTGTAAGGCTGAGAGGGAGACCACGAATAGGATGGATGGACAGTGTGAAGAGAGCGCTGGATGTGAGAAGGATGTCTGTTGAGCAAGGAAGAGTGGCTGTGCATGATAGAAATTAATGGAGAGAAATTGTAAATGAATAAATGATGACGCAGTCCTGAGGGGATATTCTCCCGCATTTGGTCTGATCAGCTAGTCAGGTCAAGTGTGGATAAGGGGATGAGTCTATATTATGATGTGGCAGGGGTAAACCAGCTCTGCTGTCGGGCCCTGCTGCGGATGTAACTGATTGCACTGCGCAGTTGACCCTTGTGCGGTGTGGTGCAGTGAGGATCTGTCCCTTCTCGCCTGTGGGGGTAAGATGCGAATGAATGTTTGAATGGATGAGTAAATGGGGAGTGTGTCGTCCTGTCTCGGCTACATCCCTTTCCTTGGGGGAAGCAGCCTAGGTATATAGATATAGATAGAATGAATGGAGTTGTGAGGGATATAAAACGACATGGAGAAAGAGGGGTTGGGAATGGTGAGGCATTAGATTTTTCACACCTGATGTATGCAGACGTTGTTGTGTTTTTGCTAATAGTGACAGGAAGCTTTGTAAAGTCTTTTGTAAATTTCTGCGAACAGCGTGGGTTGAGAGTAAATACAGATAAAAGTGATGATCGTTGAGAGGTGATTCTCAGTGTGACATGCCGGTACTTGGAGGAAGGCGAATTGGTGAATGAGTTTATGTATTTCGACGCAGCAACATAATAGATAGGTAAAGCTACAAAGGAAGTGGACTGAAAAAAAACTCAGCGAAGAAAATTGGTTTGTGCTATGGAATAAGTTTAAAAAGACAAAAGCAAGAACAGTGGACACAGAACTGCTGAGAAATGAGTGTAGAGTCTGTAGAGTGTATGGTAAAAAAAACAAAGTGGACAGAAAGAAGTGTACAATATGGATATCTGCTGATAATACCAAAAGGGTATTAGTGACAGCTCTTAGATGGTATGGTATGATGGTGGGAATGGATGAAGAGAGGTTGGTGAAAGAATATGTTAATAAATCTGAAGGTAAGAAGAGGCGTGGTAGGCCAAGAAGGCGGATAGTTAAGGTTAATGTGTATGTGAGAAAGGAAAATGGGGGTTGGGGAGGGTAGTTAACTGACACTGAATCCATTTGGATGGAAGAGATTTGTAAGAAGCACAATGAAAAGGTTTTGCACCCTTTTTTCAGCTTGGGTATGAACGTTCTGTTCGACATATTTAGGTGAAGCGTATCCATGAAGTTACTTGAAGGTGAAAAAAGGAGGCAAGATGTTGCTGATGTATCTACACCATAGAAAAAAATAAATAACAACAGCAAAATTGTGCAGCCCCATTCCATATCAGGACATTTTGTGAAGCCTACAGACTTACAAGAAATGCAGGTAATACCACAGGCAGCCCTAAAAATATTTCTGTAGCACCACAAAACAGTTTTCTGTCCGATTCCTAGGTAACGCTTTTCCTTAGAACTATCGTCTTCCTCCTCCTTCGCCTAGAAACGACCCGTGCCTAGCCCACTCACAGCTTGCTGAGTGAGAAACATGTAAGGAAACAGGTTCATATAGTAAGGCCGCGGCAATGGAGGTGGAATTGCTTGGGCTTAAATGATGCGTGATTTCAGTGTGGCACATTTCCCGGGACATGCTGCTGATCGTTTACCCAGTTAGTACAAGCTCTCCCCTGGGATCAGAGCTCTTCCTAACCTCTCGCTAGGTGGAAAGGACGGTCAAGAAAAAGATGATGATGACGATGATGATGGTGATGATGATGAAACAGAGAAACACTAATAGAGCGGCGGAGCAAGTAAAGTGGGGTAAGCGAGGAGGAACGCTGGCGGATCCTTTTACCTAATTACAGTAATTTACCTGTGAGTTGGTTCTATTCTCCGTGTGTGGGACGTAGCTTATTCTCTGACCTATTCGTAAGTGACACCCTTTGCTACAAATTTCAACAGTACGTTCTCTTCAGCTGAAGGTAAACTGAGGCCACTTAGTCGTTGGTAGCTGTGTGCCTCACGATAACATGTAATTATTCACTTTAAGAAGGGTAAAGGACATTCTGCCGAACTACCGTTGCTAGGTATGTAAAGATTAACTCAGACGCTGAAAATGCTTCTCTGAATCTCTATTATGAGCTGTACTCCTTCATTAATATGTGTGCTTGAGAACTCAAGCCATGGAAACAGCACAATGGGTTTGTCTTTTAAGAAAATGAAATTAAAGTTGGCGATACAAAGATCTTTTAGTTTGTTTAGTAAGCGATCCGGTAATTTCACTTTGTTAGCCTCATGTTTCTCATGTCAAAAAAATGTAAAGTTTAAAAAACTCGAGCTTTGAAACTAAATAGTGTCTACACACAATCAGCAAACAGTAGTTATCAATTGTAGTCTGATGCAGTCTGCAGTAAAAGTTTTTTAAATTCCTTCCCCCTTATTTAACCTGATCCTTTTATACATTTGGCCATGAACAATACTTTCTGTACACAATGACAGAACTGATAAATGTATAGTACTTGGAACAAGAAAACTGGGAAAGAGAGTTAAGAAAAAGGGAACTCTGGTGGGACAATGGAATGAGTGAGGGGAAGTGGAAAAAGGGGTGGAGACTGCTAGCTGAACGTGGAACAGAGAACATAGAAAGTGAGAAATGAGGGAGAACACTGGTCGACCTGTGGAACTGGAGACAACGAAGGTCAGCAAGTGGTGCCAGGCACAACAAACTTCGCCCAACAGCAGTCATTTTATTTTCAGCCGTTTTCAATTAATAACCCTCGGAAAATACGTGATCTTGCGTTTGAATTTCAAGGTTACTGAAGGTCAGGGGTCATGGTGCCAAATGAAAGCCCACATGAGACTTTCTATATCCTGATATTAATAATATGTCTATCTTCAACCAGTTTAGAGTTATAGCCCCCTGACTATCCATGAGCTTGGGTTTGACCTTTCAAGGTCACTTAAGGTCAATGGTCATGGTACCGATTAAAAATCCATATGGGACTTCCTCCATCCATCCAATCCTATGTCGCCCCATGAGGGGCGTAGGAACCCGGGGCTAGGCAAGTTGGTCCTAACATTTAAGATGAGAGTGACCAGCCTCACTCATCCGTGCGTGGTCAATAAACTCCTTGGATATAACCTACACAGGCTCAATCCTATTCCTGCATGTTGATAATAGTAAATATATCTCTATTTTCAACCAGTTTCGAGTTGTAGCCCCCTGAATAACCGTGGGATTAAGTTTGACCCTTCAGGATCAGTAAGTCAAAGGTCATGGTACCACTTAAAAGCCCATATGGGACTTGGTATATGTTGATAATAGTAAATATCTATGTGCAACCAGTGTCGAGTTATAGCCCCCTGAATACCCGTAACCTTGAGTTTGACCTTTCATGGTCACTCAAGGTCAAAGGTCTTGGTGCCATATGAAAGCCCAGATGGGAGTTCCTGTATAATGATTAGTCAGTATCTCTGTCTTCAACTGGTTTCAAATAATAGTCCTTTGAAAATCCGTGACCTTGAGTTTGACCTTTCAGGGTCACTCAGTTACCTCCAGAACTTAATCACTTTCTTCTGGGACCAGTGTCCACATTCTCCTGAAAGTTTCATGTAATTGCATTTAGACATTTTTCCGTAATATTGCCAACAAACAAACAAACAAAGAAACTCGACCAAAAACAATACCTCGCCGGACTCCGTCCAGGCGAGGTAATAATAGACGGGGAAGTAGTAGGGCGTGGAGCAGAATCACACAATGGAACTGATAGTGGTAACATCTGTGAAACAGGAAACAAAGAAACTGGGATATGGAAAAGGGACTTTAATGGAACTTTGGTACATGAATGGAAGGTGGCATAGGGCGAAGGAACGCAAGTGGAATGGCGGAATTGATAAGATTATAAATAACTGGAACAAGAAAGAGAAACAGAGATAAGAGAGGGGGACCACTAGTGCAAAGGTAGAGCTAGTGAGTAGGAAAATGAATAAAAGATGGAAGCTCCAGTGGAACGAGAAACAGAGCAGACAGCTGACAACGATTGGTGTCAGATATGTGGACCCGGGGACACGACGGAAGCACCTCTGGAACGGTGGAACGATTTATGAGAAAGGGGAAAAAGGGAGAAAGAAAGCTACAGGAATGATGGAACTGATAAGAATATTATAAATGGAAGAAGAAATAGTGCTAAGTAAGGGTGGACACTAGTGGAACGATGGGCCAAGCATGGAGAAAGTGGAATGTGGGAGGAGGAACGCTAGTGGAACGTGGAACGGAGTGTAACGGAGGAACTGACAACTGTAAGATATGTGGAACGGAAACCAGGGTAACATGAGAGGAAAAATTCTAGCGCACCGGGGGAACTGAAGAAAGTAAGTGGAGTATGGCAGAGGAAAGTTAGCGGAACGTGGAAATGAGTGAAACAGGAGAAAGAGTGAAACAGGAAACAGAGCAGAGACAAGGGAGCGGGTAAACACCAATATAACTGTGGAACGAGTGAGGTGGTAGTTGACTAAGAAAAGGGCAAGGTGAAGGAACGATGGAGCAGGTGGAAGAGGAAAAAGTGAAAAGTTAATGAAGAAAACAGCAGCGGAATAAAGACAGGCAGGGGAACAGTGGAACTAGTCAGGGGAAGTGGAATAAGGGAAGAAGAACAGTCAGTGGAACGGGTACTTTTGTGCAAAGGTGGCACGGATGTAGAAGCGTTGTTATAGAGGTTATGTATTCACCCGTTTTCCTGTTTGTCTGTTTCTCCACAAGTTGTCTAAAAAATAAAGTTATTGATATATTGCAATGAAATTTTATGGATACGTGATTCGTGGGCCAAGGAAGAGTTGATAAAATTTTTGGTGATGATCTCAGTTGTCTGCTATAGGCGATGGCGGAGGTATGCACTCTCTGAGAGCTGTCTAGTTGCTGATGTTCTTACTTCCTGGCCCTTGTTTGCTGTTGCTGTTGTTGTTGTTGTTGCTGTGGAGGCTGTTTTACTGTTAATGTTGTGCCCGTTGCTGTTACTGTTGCTGCTACACCGCACAAGTGGAAGCACGTCAGGAGTATTCTGTCGTGTGTGTATGTGTGTGTAAACAAAAGTGCAACAAACCCAGACGGAGTGGCTAACCTGGCTAAACATTAAGACTGCTTCAAAGCAATGCAGAAAAAACCCTAGACTTCTCCACACGCCGCCGTAAAGAATGATTAAAATCCTGTGGACATACATGACTTTCTTGCAATGAAGAATAGAGCACACAACAAATGGTTGGCTCATACTAACCTCTTACCACTGAAAACTAAATTCCAGAATGTAAGAAGTGAAACCTGGGGTACAGTGCGTGATAAAGAGAACAATTGATGGACTAAGTAAGCAAAAGAACTGCAAAGACTGGTTGATATTAACGACCAACATGGGTTCTACAAGCCCATAAAAACCATTTATGGACCAACCAAACGCAACATAACCCACATTCGATCAGCCGGAGAGCTCTGGAAAGACAAGCAAGCAATCCTAGAAAGATTGGCACAACACTTCAATACCTTACTGAATCGAAGAAGCCCTGTGGAGCATAATATCTCTCATAACACCCCAAATGCTCCTCAAGCGGCAGATCTCGATGTTCCACCTGCACTTGCAGAAATTGTTTAGGCCATCCGATATCTAAATAATAGCAAGAGCCCTGGCCCTGATGGCATACCATCCGAACTATGCAAAGAAGGTGGCCAGTTACTTCACCAGTGTGTCCATGATCTCATACTGAATATCTAGAACCAAGAACGAATTCCACCTGATTGGCTTGCTTCTGATATTGTAACCACCATCGAGAAGAAATAGGGACCGTTTAAACTGAAAATGTGACAAGGGCAGGGGTATCTCCAACCTTGTGAATCCCAGCAAAGTACCAGCCAAGATAATGTTACCGAGACTGACAAAACATCTGACTTAGTCAACACTTCCTGAAATATAACTTGGATTTCTGTTGAAACGAAGCACCTGTGATATGATCTTTGTTACTCGACAGATACAAAAGAAATGCCAGGAGCAGAACCGTGACTTAATTTTGGCATTCACTGAAATTGCTGACGCGCTTGACAATGTCAACAGTGACATTTTAGGGAATGCGCTTTCAAAATTTGGAGTTCCAGTCAAATTTCTTTCCTTACTGAAAAGCCTGCATGACAACATGAATGCTCGCATGCCCATAGGTGGGAGCATATCCAAACCCTTCATTAAGGATGTGGGTGCAAAGCAAGGATGTGTCCTGGCTCCTGTCATTTTCAACATTTATTTCACTGTTGTCACCCTTTTAAGTCATCAACAGATGAACTGATGATGGAATAAAAATACAGCTCCGTCTAGGCAGTAACCTATTTAATCTCACACGTCTTCAAGCACAATCAAAGACTGAAATGACTCATTTCCTGGAGCTACAATTGTCTGATGACTGTTGTCCTTGCACATACCAGCACCATCGTCTCTAACATACCATGCAATGGGGCTCCAATTTATTGTCATTAAAACAGAAATAATATCTCAGAGAAACGACCCAGCAGAGCCTCTTGCATATCAGACAAATGGAAAAAATGTAAAACAAGTGGAGAATTTTACCTACCGGTACCTCGGATGTGTGCTCATCGATAAACATAACACTGATGCAGAAGTCCTTGCACGAATCAACCACTCCTCAGCCTCATTTGGACATATGAGATCAAGAATCTTTGAAAACACCAACTTGAGAATCAAGTCGAGGGTAGCGGTATCAGTATATACAGCTGTATGCCTCTCCACCGTTTTATACGATACTGAATCCTGAACTACCTATCATCGTCGCATCAAACAGCTCGAGTTGTTTCACATCCGGTGCTTACAGCGCACCCTAGGACTCACATCGGAGGGTATAGCCCCTCACTCACAAATTCTCCAGCGGATGAAGTCAACAAACATAAAAGCCAGGCTGGCCAAAAAGCAGCTGAGATGGGTCCGGCACGTGTTCCAAATGCCTGAGCACTGCTTTCCCCGCTAGGCTCTATATGGCCTGCAGCACACAGCAACCCGGGTCCCAGGGTACAAAAGAAGAAATATAAAGACCATATAAGGTCAACTCTGAGGAAATGGGACATCACACCAAAGATCTTGAAACCAATACCTCAGATAGAAAACAATGGCAAGCCCTCTGCAGTGAATGAATCGTTCATCTCTAAGAAGCTTGGAACCTGACCAGAGAAGAGGGTAGACAACGGAGGCATAACCAAAACAGAGTTCTCTCAGCAAACCCCGACTTGACTTACCGACTGTGCGTCTAAGTTTACGGACCTAGGATTGGTCTGCACAGTCACACACGTTGGCAGCAAATATAATGAGAAACACATCAATTTTATGGATATAGCATGTGTCGTCTTCTACAGAAGGACAGCTTTAAGGTGTGTGTGTGTGTGTGTGTGTGTGTGTGTGTGTGTGTGTGTGTGTGTGTGTGTGTGTGTGTGTGTGTGTGTGTGTGTGTGTGTGTGTGTGTGTGTGTGTGTGTGTGTGTGTGTGTGTGTGAATAACGTCGTTTGTGTGAGGTGTGCATGTTGTGGGCGCGAGAGAGTGTGTTGTGTGGTACATGTGAGTGTACTGTATGGGTGAGGTAAGTAAGTTGTGGGGGTGAAATGAATGTGTTGTGTGAGTGTGTTGTGTGGGTGAGGAGGGTGTGTTGTGCAGGTGAAGGGTGCTTTGTATGTAACGTGGGTGAAGTGAATGTGTTATGTGATTGAGATGAGCGTGTTTTATACATGGGATGAGTGTGTTCTGTCAGCCAACGCCTTCTATAGGGACAGTTCCGCCGTGTTGTTTACCACACATAAGGAATATTTTGAGGGCATATACATAATAATAATTTCAAAATTAAAATGTGAGCATGGAATATGAAATGATGACTACTTAATACTGCAACTAGAGCTACAAGTGAAAACGATAAAGATAACTCATTCACCTCGCGCATGTTGGCCGCACCCTAGGTAAGCAACGTGGCCCTACCTCGAACTGAGTTGTCGCAAATCTGTCCATAGAAGACGCTGGTGTCAGTATGGTGTGTGAATGAGTGATGTTTACAGTGCTTCCCTTATAAGCGATATATGAAGTAAGGATGATGTGTAAGAGAGATATGGTAAGTGCTTGGGCTGTGTGAGAGAAGTATCAGTGAATGACTGTGTAAATAAGGTGGATGAAATGAGTGTGAGTAAGGAGATACCAATTCAGTGTGAAGGAAGTTTACTGTGTAACATATATAGCTGTGTTGTGTAAGAGAGGTGTCTGAAGTGAGAAAGAAAGCTTGTGCCTGAAGTGTGTGCAATGCATAAATGGGCTGCGTGTATTGTAAGGTGCGTAGATAAGAGGTTCTGTTGAGTCTGTCTCAGGGTCAGAGAGAGAAAGCAACTGAGTTTGTATTAGTTTACGCCAATAGTGATTTAGCGGGCAACAGTGCAGTCTGGCAGGGTGTACTCTTGTCTCACCGAGTAGAACTGAAATTACATCTTGCAAGATAAAGAAGTAAGAAGGAGAAAACCAAAAGGATGATGGACTAACCTGTTTCGGGGATTAATATCTGTACAGTTTTCTCCCATTTCTTTCTGACTAAAAGCTCCTTTCTCACCCACAGTATTTCAACTATTTCCCATTTTTTTTTATTATTTCCTCACTTCCTGTATATCAAACTCTCCCCTCTCCCCCTCCTCATATCTTAAGTAGTACTGCTACACTTTTATCATTTTCTCTTCCTTCCTTCCTAATCTCCCCTTCTCCCTTGTTCTCCCATCCCTCGCTATTTCGGTTATTTTACAAACTCCTTTCTCCTGTTGCCCGTTATCTCGTCCTCACCGTCTCTCTCTCTCTCTCTCTCTCTCTCTCTTTCTGTGTGTGTGTGTGTGTGTGTGTGTGTGTGTGTGTGTGTGTGTGTGTGTGTGTGTGTGTGTGTGTGTGTGTGTGTTCAGTTCTAGAAATCCGTCCCATTACTTATCTTATGGAATCTTGATCTCTGATAGTTTTTTTCTTTTCCTTCATCTTCTCTAACTTCCTTTCCCGTCTCATCTAGCCTCCTCCTTAACTCCTCCCCTCTCTGATATCTTTCTCCTTCCTCTCTTTTAATCTTCCTTTTAGCTCTTTCATGATCTAAAGAACTCTAGTATTCCATTTAAGCTGACCCCAGATGATTTTATTCAGCTGAGAGTGAGTCATAAGAATTTGAAAGAGTAAAATTATGTTCTTTCTTTTTCAGCTTCTCTCGCTCAGTGTCGTACCTTCATACCTGTCTACCTTTCCCTTCCTTTCTACCGCTCTCTTCCTCTCTACCAACGTCCCTCTCCTTCTCTACCTACTTCCCTTTGCATCCCTACCTACCTCCCTCCCTCCCTCCCCTTCCCTATCTACCTTCCTCTCCTTCCCTACCAACCTCCCTCTCCTTCCCTATCAACATCCCTCTCCTTCTCAACCTCCCTCTCTCTTCTTTCCTGCCTACCTCCCTCACCTTCCTTACCTGCCCTACTGTCCTTCCCTACTAATCTCTCCCTCCCTCCCTACCCATCTCCCTCTCTTTCCCTACCCATCTCTCTCTCTCTCCTCTTTTACATATTTCCTTCTCCCTCTCTACTTACCTGCCTCTCCTTGTCTACCTGTCTTCCTCTTCATCCCTGCCTATCTCCCTTTCCCTCCCTACCTACCTTTCTTTATTTCTCAGCTTCTCTCTTTCTTTTTTTTTTCCTACATTGTCTTCCTATATTTTCTCTTTCTTCCTTTTCCCATCAAGCCCCTGCTCTCTCTTCACTTTTCTTCCCCTCACTCCCACCACACTCAACCCTTCAGCCCCTTTTTTCTTCGCTTTCCTTTTGCCTCCGTGCCTGTCTTCCTCCTTCTCTTGGCCTATTTTCGTTTCCCTTACTGCCTAGTTCCCTCTCTCTCTCTCTCTCTCTCCCTACCTACCTACCTACCTATCTTATTCCCCCTCTGAGCCTACTTACCTCCATGTCTATCCAGTGCCTAACATGCCTAACCATACTCTCTTCCTGTTCCCCCTTCCTGCCTCCCTGCCTACCCTTTGTCTGTCCTGCTTGCCCATCTTCCCTACCTATGTTTCCCTCCCTCTTCATACCTACATTCCTCCTTCATTACCTCTCCTTCTTGAGTACTTTCCCTGTCGGACCTTCCTTTATACGTGCCTTCCTACCTACCCTATCTTTCTCTGCCTGACTTTTCTCTCTGCCTATCCTTCCTCCTTGCCTCCCTACCTACCTTTACCTACTCTAAAATGACTGATATTCCTCTCTATCTTACCTCCCTTCCGGCCTTCTTTTGCCCAATCATTTATATTCCCTCCCCCCTTCCTACTTTTCTCCTCCTTACCTATACTTTCTTCTTTATTCCTACCTTCTTTCCTCCCAATCTTTACCTGTTTCGCTATCCTTCCCTACCTACTTTTCTCCTCCCTACCTATACTTTCTTCTTTACTCCTACCTTCTTTCCTCCCAATCTTTACCTGTTTCGCTATCCTTCCCTACCTACTTCCCTGTCTCTCCTTTTATAACTTGCCTCCCTCTCCAAATATTCTTTCTTCCCTCTCCCTACCTACTTTCCTCCCCATTCCTACCTACTTTCCTCCCTCTAACTATCTATTCTCCTCCCTCCCTACCTCCCTGTCAACCCATGTCTGTCTTGTCTGCCACCTTCCTGCCTGTCACTCCTACCCTGCCTGCCTCTCCCTACCTGCCTGTCCTTGTCAACCCTGTCTACCCTTCCTGCCCATGCCCAGCCTGCCTTTCCCTGCCTATCCTGTCTTTTTTTGCCCACTCTGTCTGCCTTTACCTACCCTGCGTGCCCTTGTCGACTATGTCTGCTCCTTCCAACCCTGCCTATCCTGCCTGCCCATGCTAGCCTACCTATCCCTGCCTATCCTATTTGTCATTTCCTACTCTGCCTGCCCCTACCTACCTTGCCTACCCCTACCTACCCTGCCTACCCTGCCTGCCCCTACCTACCCTGCCTTCCGTACCTGCACTGCCAGTATGGGCGTGGCCAGAACGAGTGAGAGCGCCCACACGAGTGCCGTCATGCGCTGCGCCTGGTGCACCGTCAGGATGTACTGAGCACGGAACGGGAACAAGATGGCGTAGTACCTGTGGGGGAGACAGCACAAGTTACAGGTTTATGGGGTACAGGCACAAGCTTGGCATCACGTGTGTGTGTATGCAAGAACTGGCCTTATATGCATGTAAGAAACGACCCTGACAAACGACCATTTATGTATTAATGTATGTAGCAGACTACCAAACGATGTATGCGTGTAAGAAACGAACATGAATGTATTTACATAAAAAATTTATTATTTATGTGTACGACTCTGGGCATGGGTTTCTCAGCCCGTTCTCAAGGCCCAGTAGTCCTCTTACATACTAGACACCACCACTTGTCACCGCTTCGGCGCTAACACCCACCGTCCATGTTGAATACATGCAAGGGTTGTCTCATACATGAGTAATGTCTTGGTATTAGCAGGGGTATTTTAACATGTCGGCGGGTCGTCTGCTAAATAGGTAAAATCTGCTTTTTAACGAAACTCGAATGCTTAAACTGTTCCCTGCTCCAGTCGGGATTGAAACCTGCGTTTATTAGGATTGCAGGTCACCTCTCAACCGATTCGGTCACCCATTCCCCTTTGTATGCATGTATGTGTGTATGTCAAAAAAGACTATGTATGTATGTAGCTAGCTAAAAAAAAATACTAATAGTAGTCGTAGTAGTAGTTGTAGTAGTAGTAGTAGCAGCAGCAGCAATGATAACGTAGTTTGGTAGTAGCAGTATAATTTGTTAGACTCAGGTTCACCTGAATGTTGATCCCGGTGGACAACAGGCTGAAGTTATACCTTCCTACATTCCACCATCCTTTTTTCGCAGGTTAGGAAACCAGCTGAGGGACGTTTGCACAATAAGCCAGAGGAACTGCCGCTACGCGAAGGCGCTGTCTCTAGCACCATGTTTATTAAGGGACGCAGGTTATCCTGTATATCACGTAAAATACTTCCCATTTTACTATACTGAATATCATTCTTTTGGTGAGAGAGACTTCGTATGTTTACCTGCAAATGATTTTCTATGAAGTGAGGCGACAGGAAGGCAAGTGATGGACGTGGCCCAATTGTGAAGTAGAGGCAGTTGAACAGTAGTTCAACGTTTTGTCCCTGACTGTACTCTACTAGCATAGCATGATAAAAAGAATTCAACGACACCATGGCGATGGTAGGTGTTATATGAAATATTAATGTGATAGCAGTACGAGGCACACAGCAAAATGGTGTGAGATGGAGTGTTCAAGAATGAATGAGAAATAATGGAAGGCAAGACAAAATGTGGACAGAAGACTCGGCAAACTCTTGCTTGTAGTAGTACAGGAAGGGAATCATCTATCTTCCCAGACTTGTCTGAAACTTATTTTTAACCACGGAAACAAAGTTCTCAACTAATGCCCGTTTTGGATTATTGGACTTCAGTTAATCCTTGGCAGAACCTTAACTTTTCATTGAACCAAATGTTTATTGTCATCTCAGCTGATTAGTTTATCTGATGCTATACCTCATACCAATTAATCTGGCCAGGCATGTATGGCAACACTGTTCCTGCCGAGATTCTGATTGGCTGGAGGTGTTTGTTCGATTTCGTTGTTGCTAAAACTGATACTCTTTTTAATATCAGATATGATACTGAGTTTGTCGACAGTACAATCGTCAAATGCAATAAGAAATCCGTTATATACTTATCAACAATAAAATTTTTATAGGAAGATAGAGATATTGAGTCAACAAAGTATTATAACAGTCCAAGTCAAGGTCAGCATTCGAACAATTTCTTTAAATCTCCAACACTCCTTAATATAACAGAAAATTAAAGGAAACCTGCTTAGTCTAAGCGTTGGTACACCTCTAAGAAACAAAGACTCGAGAGTGCGGCACAAACACCCAACACCTGATCTAAGGTTCATGTATCTTATTCTGCCCTTTGATCTTGACATTCGATTACTTGTTCGCAAAACTCAAATAATTCCAATTTTGTCTGTCTCTTAAACTTTCCACCATGCTTGGACCAAACAGAATTAAATATGTTTGAGGCGACTTTGTCCTGTGTTGGCCTATTGTTCTCACGATCGTCTTATTCTTTCATTCATTCTTGGCTCACTGCGCTCTTTCCACCAAGCCTAATTTAGATCGAATAAAAACGCAGTGAGTTAAAGGACCGACCATTTCACCTTGCCCTGTGACCTTGATCTTTGAATCATTGTTGATAAATGAACCTCTTTAATGTTATCTTACTCTATCTAATTCCACTAACTGTAGTCAAAATCGGAGTTGAATTAATCTGGTTGACCTTTCCATGTGATCTTTACACTTGACTTATCGTTCTGCATGACAACAGATCAAACCTTTGGCTGATCATAAGTCTTCCATCAGGACTGGTCAAGACCGTATCTAAACTCATTTATTTTGTTCACACAGAAACTCGCTAGTCGAACGTTGATCTACTCTGTGACCTTGTTTTTTGGCAGAATGTTATCAAAATCAACTGCCTTCGTTATTGCTTTACCCTCGTGAATTCCACCAAGTTTAGTCTAAATCAGGGCAAAACTTTTTCAGTTGATATTGCCATGTGACTTGACCTTTGACCTATTTTCCAAATAAACCATGGACATGCCCTTTGCCTGGCCATCAATATTTCCATCAAGTTTGGTCAAAAATGAATTGTAAAAATACTTGAATTATACCACTTACACACAGACACACACGCTTAGTAAAATATGACAATCGTCCTAATCGCAACAAGAACAGGGCATGTAATCACTCCTAAGCATACCAATGTCATTTTTATAAGTCGACTTTTTACCTTCCTTTTGCCATTAAATCCAGGGTACATTACAGGAGAAACAGGCTAATTAAATTCTTTTACAGAAATGACTTGCCATGTTCCTCTAATTTACAGAACCACATCTATGGAAAAGCAGTGATATTTCAAACACAGTCCCAGCCACTAATGACGACTTCCTGTTTACGAACTTATTATTAAGGTACTTGCAACCATCATCCATTTTTAGATTCCAGCGGCAATATTCACGTGTTTCGTTCGTCGTAGCACACTTTAAAAGGCTTGGTGTGGGTTTAAATAGACACAAATTAATTAACAGATCAAGGAAAAATGTACTGTATGCCAGATAGGACTCTCTCTCTCTCTCTCTCTCTCTCACCCACGCACACACACACACACACACACACACACACACACACACACACACACACACACTCACCTCTCCATGCTCATCGCTGTAAGGGTGAGGACGGAGCATATGGCCGACACGTTCTGCATATAGTGAACGCCCTTGCACAAGAACCACCCGAACGTCCAGGAGAAGGCGAACACTTTGGCCGTCTGTTGGGGCAGAAAAGAATGGAGGTGAGAGAGGTGAGTACGGAGAGGGGGGGTGATGGAGAGGGGAGGGTGTAAGATCAAGGTATGTTGTGTGTGTGTGTGTGTGTGTGTGTGTGTGTGTGTGTGTGTGTGTGTGTGTGTGTGTGTGTGTGTGTGTGTTTCACTGGTAAGAGATGGTCGGAGAATGATGTAAAAGAAAAGCTCAGAGAGAGAGAGAGAGAGAGAGAGAATCAATATAATGATATCGCAATTATCTAAGCCCATTATTATCAAAGATACGGATGATTCTGTCCTTTAATTTGATGGTCACTAGTTCTCTTACTCTGCCCTAATACTGTGCCTAAGCCTATTCAGACTTGCTTAGCTAATCATTAATACTGAAGCAGATTGGCTGGACTCTATCTTCTCTTTACTATAACCTTTTCACTTTAACTTGGCCTATAATTGCCATGTTCCCATCTTTTATAATGAGCTCTAGGAATTGCTGTAATGGTAAATTTTTTTTTATCCATACGCGATATACTAACATACTCTCCCTCCTTCATCGCTAAATGAAAGGACCGCGATAATCAGGAGTATATATTTTGCACAATGAAGTTCATGGTCTACTGTATGTAGTTATTTTTAAACTAGAGTTCTAGGATGCGTGTGTGTGTGTGGGAGAGGAGTGAGGAAAGTGCTGGTTTTGTCCGTACACAAGCTTTGCGGTTTACGATGGTTATGGCATTACCGAATGACTCCGTGTAGGTGCCCATTCAGCATATGTGAAAGCTTTCAGAAACCATCTAGAAATATTTAATGTCATATGATGCTGCACTTCGGAGAGGAAAAATTCTACTCGATGCAGTAAGACAGAATGGCGGTTTAGCACTTTTGAAAGCAAGCAATTTACTGCAATGAAGTAGATTGGGTAGAACAAAGAATACTGTCTACGTCCCTCTATACTTTATTGCCGCGTAGGCTGCCCGAGTATTATTTCTTGGTTATAAGACATGCCTGAAAAAGAAAAGGGAGCAAATGTCGTATGACCGCGTATACCCCCCACTAAACCACTGATTATAGCAATAGATTGGTACAGCACAGTGCTAGTAATGAGTGTTATGGAAGGAATGTACAGGCCTTGTATTTTACCATCCTGTCAGGGAGCTGCGTGAAATTAGCTGCCAAAAGGCGAATATCTAGGCCAAGTTAAGGTAAAAATTGTATAATTCGAAACTGCAGGTGATAAAAGGATTACTGACAGTCACTGCGTCGTCAATAAAAGCAGTCAGTATTCATAGTAATCTCGCTTTAGCTAGGGTAAAGTTGCCATCTCTCCAGCTGGAATGTTAATCTGTAAGAAGGACTTAATACTGAAATATGACGCTTGTCATGAAGTAGCCTGCTATTACGGAAGGAATGTAAGTTTCAGTATTGGTCTGCCGCGGAGCTACGGGAAATAAAGTCAAAGAAGGGGGAAAAAAAATCACTGCCTAATTGAAATAAAGATACTATAAACACTGAGACAAAAGCCGCAGGGCTGTGAAATTCCGCGCTGTGTGTCGTATTGCACTGAGCATATACAATAGGTCATTCTATTGTGCTACTCACTGAACTGAAATACGGTGTGGTCCATACGTAACCCTTCTCGTCCACTCCACCGGGTGATATATGGAGTGTTGCATGGACGGGTCAGTCAGCGTTAGCAATGTCCATCCTGCATATTCATTCATTTCCTACTCTCACTATCACACCCACATCAGCAGATCAAGCCATTCCCATAACACACAAGATACAGTCAGGTAAGTTTGTAGTGGAGCGCTATTTACGTCCCACCCTGAATTTTGCTATCAATGTGGATTTTCTTCTTGCTCTTATTTGCCAGAAAAAATAATTGAGAAATATTGGTCAGGTCCAGTTTCACTGGAAATAGGGGTCTTATACGCCTTTCACTATAGCATTGTCTAAAACTGCAATCTCTTCATCTTGAATGCTGATTTGTAAAAGGACATTACCACTAGAATATGATGCTAGTCATGAAGAAGTGCCAAGAAAGAATGTTGATCAGCAGTATTTCTCCTGCCACTAAACTACAGTGAAATAAGCTGCAAAAATGAATATCTAGGGCTTTTTATGACGTAAAGGGTATAATGCTTACTTTGTTGGTGTACTCGCCATTCTCTCCTCCAACCCCCACCCACTCTCTCTCTCTCTCTCTCTCTCTCAAAGAAGTAGTGAGAGTATCGGAATCAAAGAGTGAGATTACTGGGATTTGAAAATATGGATGAGATAAATATGTGCAAGTCCAGAGAGAGAGAGAGAGAGGGGGGGGGTTAAGAGAATATAGTGATGGACCGAGAGGGTGTTCAGGGGGAGTGAACAGAATGGAGGAAGAGAGGATGAGGGAGAAAGGGTGATTTGAAAGGCCAGTGATGTGGAAGGAGGGGGAACAGGGCGAAGGGATGCGAGAGAGGTTGCCAGAACCGATTTTGGAGTTAGATTAAGATATTTACACCAATCTAGTCGTGGGTTCGATTCCCTGGCAGCTCATGAGATCCTCAGACAATTTTTTTTTCTTAGCCTTTTCGCACTGTACAGAGACACAAGTATCTTCCCAAAGTTTGACGAATACATAGGGGAAAAATCGAACCATATGATAAACTCACTGGTAGAGATAAGGTTTTCACTGTGTTTCGCCAACTATAAATTTTCTTCAGACGGAACAGGGAAGATAATTGGTCCTTTGACTGTGCCTAGAACTGAACCAGGTACCTCGAAGGTATATTGGACATTCGCGTGTCGTAGTTGGGATGAAGATTCGGACATCAAAAACTGAATGTCATCTTATTGATGGACATTTAATTTTTTTTTTTTTTTGCACTATCCAGGCCTGATATATCCATTTCTCCATCTTGAATTCTGAGCTGTATAAACAGATAACACAAAAATACGATGCCAATTATGAAGAAATACTATAAAAACGATGCATAGTAGTAGTATTGTCCTTTCCCTCCACTGACAGACGTTAAATGAACTGCTAAAGGACCCCCCCCCCCCCGAAAAAAAAGAGCCATGTTAGGGTAAAAAGAGAATAGTCATTAAACATTTGGTCTATCGCCATTAATCTAAGCCTTCCATTTCTTCTGTATAAAGCCAAAATTCGATAGTCACTCACATGGAATCCGGCTACCGTATATCTTGAAATGTTATTAACCCACTGAACAAAGTGATCTTTTACCATAATTTCACTGTAGGTGGGTGCGCTCACCATCCACTCACTCTATATTGTGCTGCTCTCGGGTGTCTGCCCTTTATTCTCCTCTATCCTGCATTCATTCCATGCTCTTCTGTCTTTCTTTCCTTCAGTCTTTCCTCGTCCTTCTGCCTACAGACGACTTTACATTCCCTCTTCTGTCTTTCTTTCCTTCATTCTTTCCTCTTCCTTCTGCCTGTGGGTGACTCTACACTGAGTGACAAGCCAAATGGTTTCCTGTACACCAGGAAACCATGTACTACGCTGGGTGGTAACCATATAACCAAATTTTGGCTCCTGGTGGTTTAGTGGGTAATTAAGGCGCTCCAATTGGATTGAGCCGGTGAAGGTTTACATCCAAGGGATGGTTGGGGTTTACTGCTCACGTAATGCCACTCAGGGATGAGTGAGGCTGGTCACTCTCATCTTAAATGTCAGGACCAACTGCCTAGCCCCGGGCTCCTATGCTCCCCATGGGGCAGCGTATGACTGGATGATGGATGGATGGAGCATACGATTTTTTGTAATCATTTTTTTTTTTAAATCCTGATAATGAAATTCGAAAAGTCTCACCTACATGAAATGTATTTCCTTGGAGGCAGCAATAATATACAGGTATTACAAAGTACGCCATCGGATTGAAGAGACTAAAAGTGTTGGAATGTGGAGATTTCTGTAATATTTACAGCGATTTCTTTCTTTTTTTCCTTCTTTCCTTCTTTCTTTCTTTCTTTCTTAGCGGCAACTTGGGTTCTGATCTGACAGTTCTGGGTGAAAAAGACTTGTGGAAGGGCACTTGCTGGAGGAAACAGAAGGAAGGCAGGACTGGTAATGGAAAGAGGGGGTAAAGACTGCTCTGCAAATCTGAAACAGAAAACACAGGATGGTTGTTTGAAAAAATGAAAACATCATGACATTTTGTAGGAAGTTAGAACGTTTTTAAGAAATTGCAAGAGTTAAAAGTAAGTTCAAAATAGAGGGCCCCCTCCAAGGGGGGAATCACACCAGTCACGAGCCAATAAATATCTATCGCGGCTCGGACTCTGACCTTGACCTTGACCTAGTTTCACCAATTTCGACCTAGTATATTTTCATTCCTACTACCCACCTGTAAAATTTTCTGATGATGTCATGAGCGGTTGCAAAGTTATCGTGGTAACAGACACGCATACCTTGACCTACTATCACCAATTTCGAACTCGTAGGAGACTTTCAACCCTACTACACACCTGTAAAATTTTGTGATGATATCTTGAGCGGTTGCGAAGTTACAGTGCTAAGACACACAGAAAGACAAACCGAAAACAATATTCGTAGGAGATGATCATCCCTACTACACACCTGTAATTTTTTAGATTATATCTTGAGCGGTCGCAAAGTTATCTTGGTAACAGGCACACAGACCTTGACCTACTTTCACCAAATTCGAACTCGTGATCTTTTTTTTTTTTTTCTTTCACTGTTACACACCTGTACAGTTTTGTGATGATGTCTTGATCAGTTGCGAAGTTATCGTGCTAGCAGACACACACACACACACACACACACACACACACACACACACACACACACACACACACACACACACACACACACACACACACACACACACACACACACACACACACACACACACACACACACACACACACACACACACACATACAAATTGGAAACAATACCAGCTTCGCTATCGCGGCTGGAAAAAAAAAAATCTGAATATGAAAGCAGGCCCCTTTTTTTTTTTTTTTTTTTTTTAATAAGAACTTTTTTTTCTCATGGAAGGGTGAAATTTCAATGAGGAAAGAATATTTTGAAACACTGGACATATATCATGATATGATCATGTTGGAAAGGATATAAATTTGATTTCTGGGGAAAAGAAGAACACCATGATTGTGGAAATATAAAGAAACTTGGGGAATGGAAAGAGATAAATTTTTTCTGGATGAAGTGCAGCTATTAAAAAAATTCATTATACATCCATTTTATATATATATATATATATATATATATATATATATATATATATTATATATACATATGCAGATTGTTACGCTTGTTAGGCGGGGCCAGGCTGTGGCTTGAATGATGTATGAATGATTGGTCCATTTTATTGGGTAGGGTGTTCACAGGTCTTCCATTTCAGTACATTCAGTTTCCTTATTTCTAGATTTTACCTCACTCCTTCCTTACTGTAAGAATTTACAAAAAAGGTCATGATGACAAAGACGATGACGATGATGGTAGTGGCGATGGTGATGATGGTGGTGACAGTTGTTGGTGGAACAATTTATTAGAACTTCTGATAGGGGATTAAACAATAGAAATCTGGAAGCAAGGAATGATACCTAGAAGTGGAGGACTTACTGGAACTGGAAGAGGGAGATGGAAAATGGAATTCCAGTAGGATGACAATTTTTGCACCACTTGAGGGAAAAAGGGATGTTAGAATGTGGATAGGAGAACATAAAATTTGAAAGCGAGAGATGAAAAATGAAAGTAAGATGAAATTTGAAAGTGGAAAAGATGAATATTTGGAAGAAAGAAAGATGAAGATTTGACTGGAAGTATGTTATAAAGAAGAACAAAGAATGTTACATTTGGAGGAGAGAAATAGAATTTGGATGGGAGATATATGGAAATTTGGAAGGGAGCAAGATGAAAATATGGAAGGGAGAAAGATATTCGAAATATGGGAGAAAGAGGACAGTGCAATTTTAAACGAGTGATATATGTTAGATTTTTAGAAGGGAGAGAGAGATTGAAAGGGAAAAAAAGATAATTTTCAAATGAAAAACGACTTTCTTGAATTCCCAAAGAGTGAGAGGTGCTGGAATTCTGGAAAGAAAAAAAGAATATTGTAAATCTGTAAATGAGAAAGATGTTGCAAGTTTTAAGAGTGAGAAGTTGATAGAATTAATGAAAGAAAAATGGCTGAACTTTGGAAAAGGGAAGGTTGCTAGCATGTTGGGGGAGGGGGGAAATTATTGTAATACTGGAAAGCAAAAAGATTTTAGATTTCTGGGCGAAAAAAAATAATAATAATAATTTCAAGACAAAGATAACAGCGACTATAAGTGGAAGAAAAATGTTGGCACTCTAGATCGAGGGGGAAACCTGAAATCTCGAAAGAAGAAATCTGAAGTTCTGAAAAGAAGATGGGTAGAATTTTGTAGGGGAAGAAAGATGGTGAATTTCTGCAGGGGAAAAAAAGATGATATAATTTTGGATGGGAAAAAGAAAGTGGACTATTCGACGTGATAAATAGGTTGCAGTTTCAGAAGGAAGAGGGAACTGGAAACCAGGAAGGGAGAAAGACACTGGAAACTAGCAAGGAAGAGATTCTAGATTTTGAGAAAGGAGAAAAGTAGTGGAAATTTGTAAAAGGAAAGGTAAGTTGGGATGCGGAAAGCGATAGAGGAACCTGAAACTTTGGAAGGGAGCAAGATGTTGGAAACTGGGATGAGCGGGTGATGGTGGCTATATGGAAGGGAAAAAAAGATGTTGGAAACTGGGATGAACGGGTGATGGTGGCTATATGGAAGGGAAAAAAGTTACTGGAAACAGGAATGAGCAAGAGATGACGGAAATCTGGAAGGAGAAAGATGTTGCAAAAGAGGCAGAGTAAACTAGGGTGGAAAACTGAAAGGGAGAATGAAAGTTGGAATTTACAGAGAGAGAGAGAGAGAGAGAGAGAGAGGAGGTGGGGATATAAGAAAAAATAATTCTGCTGTGCTGGCAGGGAGACGAGCAATCAAGAATTCCTGACATTACTCTTGATGGCATGGGACCTTTTCCCATGGCGGCACTGATACAGCCGAGTGGCTTTGCTGCCCGGTTATACGGATGTCCCTCACTCCCTGTCTCTCTAAATATGGATAGCGGGCATCGAGAGAGAGGTAGCTTCAGCCTGTAGTCCACTGGATTCAAATTCCAATGAGGCTGAGGTTACAGCTACAGTACTACCACCCTTGATGTTTCCAAGCGATTTTATCCAGGCCAAGAATGGTCTTCCAAACTTAAGACTATTTCTAACTCGTCCATTTCAAAACGTCCCTCCTAAAATCAGAATTGCTTGAAGGTAGCAAGATAAAACTAAAATCCGTCATTGGAATGAAGTTAAGCATTTCAGACTCTTCTGAAACCACTCTGGCCGAAAAAAAAAAATCATCTGTCATCAGCCGGAATGGTATCGGTACCAACTCAAACTCCGGTGACCCACCCTCAGTAAAACATATCATCTGGCGCTTGTAACAAAATACAACATGTTTTCCGACCACGAGAGTGCTAAGCTGAAGGAAAAAAGAAAAGAAAAGACAAAGAAAATTTTATCCATTCAACATCTATTTTTTTCCCTAATAGGAGAGTAGGGGCCCGGGGCTAGGCTCCTCAGTCCCAACATTTATGGAGAATTTGACCTGCTTCTCTCTTCCCTGAGTGGCATTATGTGAGCATATTCCAACAGCCTCTTGGATATGAACCTTTATAGATTTTACAGACTCATTACAGACTAAATCCGCTTGGAGTGCTGAACCTAATATGCCAACAGGAGTCTTTAGGTTTTACAGTTACCGCAAAACGTGTTTTTTTTTTCTCTAATTATTATTGGAGGCGGTTTCAGTTGTAATTCACTGAACTAAGTGTAGAGTTACCTGAAAGTAGTCTACATCCAGTGAATGGATGGTGGGCACAACTACCTATCATACACACACAATAAGTATACAGTATATATATCTTCCAACCACTCTACACTCTAGCCACAGAGCTAGCTCCAGCCCCACCTCCAGCACAAAACATGTTCTCCCTAATAACAAAATTCTTCAACACACTCAACTCACCAGCAAGTTCAATCCTTTCACGCCTGGCGATCTCCACATGCTCTCCCCGACACACCACACATTAAGAAATCAGCCTTATCTCGCAGTCTACTCTAATACCACTACATCTCTTATGCACCCACTTATCACAAACACAGCACAAGATGGCAATACTTCCCACGCCCTTGTGGCAAATCGCACTTGGCTCCTCTTCTTTGCCAGTACTGCTCCCAGCCCTAGATACCAGCACTTTTGTGATCCCTCTGCCTTCTAAAGGCGGAGCGATAATGTTTTTCCCTGCCTCTGTGTGTGTGTGTGTGTGTGTGTGTGTGTGTGTGTGTGTGTGTGTGTGTGTGTGTGTGTGTGTGTGTGTGTGTGTGTGTGTGTGTGTGTGTGTGTGTACCTGTTCCAATTATATCTCATGAATGGCATGAGCTAGCAACAAGAAACCTTCAGAGTATCAAGATATGGCCAAAATCTTGGCCGAGTTCGAAAATGGGCAATCGAGATCAAGGTCAAGGTCACCAGTGTGGCTGCCAAAGGTCAACTAGATTTTATCGTCCACCTTTAGCACCATCGTAATAGGGGCGTGGAAGAAACTGAGAGACGGAAAAGAGAGTTATATGTAGAAAGGAAGAGGGAGGTGAAAAGATTAGTAAGAAAGAAAGAACAGAGTGGATGAGGAGTTTGGAAAGAATTTGAGCGTCAACTGGAGGGAATGTAAGAAAATGTTCTGGAAAGAGGTAGAGGCGGTCAGACAGGGTGGCCATGAAGTTAGTAGGGGAGTGAAAGATAAAAATGGTAGATTACTTGTTGAGAAGGGAGAAAAAGTGAGCAGACGGAGAGAACACTTTAAGGAATTGTTCAACACGGAGAATGAAAGTAATGCAAGTATAAGTGGCTGGGGAATTGCTGGGAGAAGGAGGGAGGTGAGAAGACAGGAAGGAATCAGTAGGATGGAAGCCGCGGAAACACTGAAGAAAGTCAAAATGGGGAATGCCCCAGGAGGAGTGTGTGGTGAAATGCTGAAGCATGCGGGAGACAGCAGTAGAATGGATGTGGAAGACGTGCAGATTGGCCTGGGAGGAAGTTAAAGTCCTGGATGATTGGAAGTCAGGTATAATTATTCCCTTGTACAAAGGGAAAGGGGAATAAGAAGTGTGTGGTAATCATCGGGGCATTTGTCTTCTTAGTATAATAGGAAAAGTATACGGTAGGATACTTACTGACAGAATTAGGGAAATAACAGAGGAATTAATTGGAGAAGAACAGGGAGGCTTTAGAAAGGGAAGAGGTTGCATAGATCAGATATTCATCCTTAGATCTTTAGTGGAAAAATGTTTAAAGAAGGGATAAAAGTTGTATGCGGCCTTCATGGATTTGGAGAAAGCATATGACAGGGTGGATAGACAAGGATTGTGGAATGTATTAAGAATATATGAGTAGATGGAAAGTCGTTGAATGCTGTGAAGAGTACGTATGAGGGTGCTAAGGCTGCAGAGCGTGTGGATGGTGAACTGAGTGAGTTTTTCTATTTGAAGTTTAGGTTGAAACAGAGATGTGTTATGTCTCCATGGTTGTTCAATCTGTGTATGGATGGGGCCATAAAGGAGATACAAGATAGGGCAGTGGATGTTGGAATGGCCCTAATGAGAGAGGGCAGTGTTTGGAAACTCCCTGTACTGTTGTTTGCAGATGATACTGTGTTGTTAAGTGAAGACGAAGGGGAACTGCAAGGATTGGTGGATTAGTTTGGGAGAGTGTGCAAGAAACGGAATTTAAAGGTGAATGTAGGGAAAAGTAAAGTTTTGGTCACAGAGAGGTGAAGTCAGTGAATGTACAGTGAGGTTGGATGAGGAGGAAATGGAAAATGTGTGTACGTTTAAGTACTTGGGTAGTGTGATGAGTAAGGATGGAAGTTTGGAGGGTGAAGTGCTTGAAAGGGTACAAGGAAGAAAGTTTGCTGGTTCCTTGAAGGCAGTGATAAGAAACAGGGAAGTGAGCATGGAAATGAAAAAGTTATTACATGACAGCATTGTGATACCAAATCTGACGTATGGAAGTGAAGCTTGGACGTTGTTGGAGGGACACAAGTCAGAGTAAGAGCAGTGGAAATTAGTTATTTGAGAGGAGCCTGTGGAGAGTCACATGGAGGGACAGTCTGACAAATGAGTATGTGAAAGACCGTTGTGGTGTGGATGTGGATGTGATAGGAAGCATTAGGAGAAACAAACTGAGGTGGTTTGGCCATGTGGGGAGGATGGAGAGTGAGAGACTGACGAGAAGAGTGTGAGTGAGGTGGAGGTTGAGAGAGGGAGGGGAAGGCCAAGGATGAGATGGAGGGATGGAGTGGAGAGGTATATGAAAGAGGGGGTGTGTGAATTGGGAGCAGGGCAGTGAAATGGCGGGGGACAGGGTGTCGTGGAGGCGATTTGTTTGTGGCCACCCCCTATAAGAGACTAAGGCGTCTGGCAATAGATAGATAGATAGATAGTATCTCATGAACTGCTTGAACTATCAACATGAAACCTTCAGGGCATCAAAATATGGCTCTCCATTACCTTCATTTACCTGGTTCAAAATCCTGATGCCTCTATAATTTCCTCTTTCTTGGGCATCACCCATCCCCTTGTACACAATTACAGTTACACTCTTCAGCCAATCATCTGAGACAACACACTCATAAATAATCGTATTTATCAAATCAATAATTAAACCCACTTCTATATCTCCTGAGGCATTCAACATTTCAGCAGTCAATCCAGACACACCTGGTGCCTTCTCCACTTGCATCCTTCCTATTGCCCTGCTCACAGTAGCAGCGTCAATCAAAGGCCATGGACCAGATACTGGATCTGCTGGCTCCAAACCTTCCCTGTCCCAGTCAAACTCCTCATTCAACAACCGATTGCAGTGCTCTCTCCAGGCGTCTTTAATATCCCTGCTGTTCAGCACTATTCTTTCATCATTCTCCACACATTGTTCACCTAAGATATTCCCCTTCTCCCTCTTCATCAGATTTGCCACCTTAAATATCATATTCTTCCTTTCCCCACTATTTGCCTCATCAAGTAAAAGTTTCAGAGATTCAGACTTTGCCCTGTAAACCTCTCTTCTAGCTCTGCGATTGGCAGCCAAGTATTTGTCTCTGCTACTACCCTTTCTCCATCCCCGGAAAAATTTTCTTTTCTCCTTAACTAAAGCTTCTACACCCTCATCCCACCACCAAGTTACTTTATGTCTTGGGAGGGCCCCTTGTCCATCCACCCACCGAATCAGTAACTCTCAACAGGTTGTTCTTGAGGGCTATGTATTGTTCATAACACTTCTATCAACGTATCCCTGTTCAGCCACCACTCAACTCATCTTGCTATAGAAGGCATCCCTTACTGTTTGTTTTTACAACTTCCATATTTTCCTCCTAGGTGCCTAAGTCCTCTTTCACCTGCTCCTTAAGCACCATGTAACATATCAATCACTTGCGTTGCTGCACACAGTCCTCGCTTCCTATAACTTTAACATCCCTCACTAACCTCCTCTCAGCCTTCCTGACCATGAAATAGTCTATCTGGATGCTATTTCCCCCTGACTCGTATGTACTGAACCTACTCTTTCTTTTCCTAAAATGTGTGCTGCACACAATCATGTTCACTGCCTTCCCAAACTCGAGTATCCTTTCCCCTTCCTTATTTCTTGAACGATATGCACAACCCCCATGTACTCCGTCATATCCTTGAGCTGCTTCACCTACATGACCATTTAAGTCCCCACCCAAGACTATAATCTCATCATCCCTCATACCACTTACAACACATATTAGGTCATTCCAGAATCTATCCTTCTCTACCTCATCCAAGCTTGCCTGTGGAGAATACGCCTATATAAATGCAAACATAATCCCACAGAACGAAAACTTCACTACTACTGTATTATCCTGTCACTGACTCTCATTACATTCATAACACATTCCATCCATTTCTCCCCGACTGTAGCACCAGTCGAGCAGGGCAGTACTCCCGAGGTGGATGGAAAGCTGATGACAGGGAGTGCTGGAGCTCCCGTTTCATCAGCCCTCAGGACTAGTTCCTGACCATCTCCCTTTGCTGAACTTTTTCAGTGTCTCATTTACACAGAGAGTAGGCCAGCATGCTCTCCAGTACAAATTTCTCTAACTATCTTCACCAAACTACATGCACAGTACACACTACACTTCCTATTCAAAAATCAACGAAAATGGCGTCCACTAATCAAGCCTCGGAGTCCCCAGGGGGGGGGACCATAAATGCCCACGCCATCTGCCCCTCTCCCGGTGACGACTCGAGGTGCCTGGAACCACTGTCTGACTCTCTTCTTCTTCATTTCTGCAACATTCGCGGCCTTTCATCTAACTTTCGCTCTGTTGAGCACCACCTCTCCTCCTCTAAACCTCATCTTCTTTTTCTGACGGAGACTCAGCTGTCTGAGGCAACCGACAGCAAACCCTTTTCTGTATCCTCCTACTTCTCTATACTCATTTCAAAGCCAAAGGTGGCTGTTGTGTATACATACGCAACGACTTATCTTGCTCTCGTGTTCCTGAACTTGATTCTTCTGAATTCTCCACACTCTGGCTTCGGCTTTCCTGTCATTCTCTGACTAAATATATCTGTGCTGTTTACTTATCCCCTAATTCTACTGACTATCAAAAATTCTTCGACTATCTTACTTCTACGATGGAACACATTCTGTCCATTTCTCCTTTCTCTGAAATCTCCATTCTTGGAGATTTCAATGTTCACCACCACCTTTGGCTCTCCTCTCCTTTCACGGATCCACCTGGTGAACAAGCCTACATCTTTTCTATCCTTAATGACCTAGAGCAGCTTGTACAGCACCCTACCCGTATCCCTGACCGCCTTGGAGAGAGTTCCAACATACTTGACCTCTTCCTCACAACTAATCCTTCTGCTTACTCTGTTAATCTTTTCTCTTCGTTGGGCTCCTCCGATCACAACCTTATTACCTTAACCTGTCCTATCACTCCGGTACGGCCTGTGGACCCTCCAGGGAAACGTCGTCTGTGGCATTTTGAAGCCGCGAACTGGGAGGCCCTCAGGCAGTACTTCTTTGATTTTCCCTGGAATGATTATTGCTTCCATGGCCGTGAGCCATCTGAGTGTGCCTTGCGCATTACGGAGGTTATTCACTCGGGCATGGAAGCATACATTCCCTTCTCATATCCTTTGACTAATGCAAGAAAGCCTTGGTTTAATCACGCTTGTTCTAATGCTGTCCGCAACAAGGAGAAGGCCTACAAAAGGTACCGGAGCCACCCCACCCCTGAATCACATCATCTTTACGTTTCTGCCCGGAATCGTGCTAAGTCTGTTCTTCGCTCTACTAAAAATAATTTCATCCATACTAAATGCTCTCAACTCTCCAACTCGAATTCTTCCCGCTCCTTCTGGCACCTTGCCAAAAATCTTTCTAACAACTTTACCTCATCATCCTTCCCTCCTCTTTTCTACTCTGATGGTTCTGTAGCTATTTCTTCTACTGATAAAGCAGATCTCTCTTCGCACAGACTTTCTCCTCCAATTCCACCTTAGACGATTCCGGTGCTGTTCCTCCATCACTTCTCCCCTCTGACTTCCTCATGGCTGACATTAAAATTTCTTCAGTTGATGTATTTTCTGCCATCACTGGCCTCAGTACTAACAAGGCATATGGGCCTGATGGGGTCCCTCCTGTTGTTCTCAAGAACTGTGCTTCTGTGCTTACACCCTGCCTAGGCAAACTCTTTCGCCTTTTGTCTGTCAACTTGTACCTTTCCTTCTTGCTGGAAGTTTGCTCTCATTCAGCCAGTCTCAAAGAAGGGTGACCACTCCCAACCCTCCAACTATCGTCCAATTGCTTTAACGTCCTGTATTTCAAAAGTTTTCGAGTCAATTCTTAATAGAAAAATTTTAAGGCATCTTTCCTATCACAACCTTCTTTCCGATCGTCAGTATGGGTTCCGTCAGGGACGCTCCACTGGCGATCTTCTCACCTACCTTTCAGACTCCTGGTCATCCTCCTTTCAGGACTTTGGCGAAAGCTTTGCCATTGCACTTGACATCTCAAAGGCTTTCGATCGAGTCTGGCATAAATCTTTAATTTCCAAACTGCCCTCCTACGGTTTCTATCCTTCTATCTGTGCCTTCATCGCTAGCTTCCTTTCTGGTCGTTCTATAGCCGCTGTTGTAGACGGCCATCGTTCTTCTAGATCTATCAACAGTGGTGTTCCTCAGGGCTCTGTCCTATCACCAACTCTCTTCCTTTTATTCATCAACGATCTTCTAAGCTGTACATCTAACCCTATCCACTCATATGCTGATGACTCCACCCTTCACCTTTCCATTCGGTTCCCGCAACGCCCATCTCAACAGTTACTTCAAGAAACAAGGGATGAGGCTATGGCACACCTAATGTCTGACTTGGCTCGTATCGCTGACTGGGGTAAAATAATATGGTTGTCTTTAATGCATCTAAGACTCAGTTCTTACACCTATCAACCCGACAAAATCTTCCACAGGTATACCCATTAATGTTTAATAATATTCAGCTTAATCCTGCATCATCCTTGAACATGCTTGAGGTTTCATTTACTCAGGACTTATCTTGGAAAGACCATATTACATCTCTTGTAAAATCTGCTTCCAAGAGATTGGGTGTGCTAAGCCGACTCCGCTCTTTCTTTACCCCTGCACAATTGTTGACTCTATACAGAGGTTTTATCCGCCCCTGTGTGGAGTACAACTCTCATGTGTGGGGAGGCTCCCCACATACAGCTCTTCTCAATAGGGTGGAGTCAAAGGCTTTTCGTCTCATTAACTCTCCTCCTCTTACTGACTCTCTTCAACCTCTGTCTCTTCGCCGCACTGTTGCATCTTTATCTCTTTTCTATCGCTACTTTAATGGTCACTGCTCCTCTGAACTGTCTGCTTGCATTCCTCCACCTCTACGACGGGCGCGTAGCACCCGTCTGGCAGCAAACTCTCATCCCTTTTCTGTCCAGCTCTCTAATGCAAGAGTTAACCGTTACTCCCAGTCTTTCATTTATGCAACAGGTCAGCTCTGGAACTGTCTCCCTCTATCTGTATTTCCTGCTACCTATGATCTTCAGTCTTTCAAACGCAGTGTGTCCAGGCATCTCCAAATGATCGGATCTTGAATTTGGCTCTCTATTATATTTTGTTTTTCTCTTGGAGGGAACTGTTACTGCGGGCCATGGCCTTTGGTTCCTTCTTCCTCGCATAAAAAAAAAAAAAAACACACCACCAGAAACATGAGAGAAAGAGAGAGAGAGAGAGAGAGAGAGAGAGAGAGGTCTCTGTTTCAAAAAGAATCAGGCATCTCTCGCTTTTCTCCCTGACTACCTGTTTGCCTCTCTCTCTCTCTCTCTCTCTCTCTCTCTCTCTCTCTCTCTCTCTCTCTCTCACTTGCATATTATGAAAGCGCTGAATGACTTGTTCCATACACTCCCCCACCCTGACTCTATCAACTCATGTTTCTTTAATATGTCCTCTAAGAGTGTTTACTTTGCCTCGCTCACCTTTTGAAGCGAGATGTATTATGCAGAAATATTTGGGAGGCGCTGGGTGGGGTATCTTCTCTCTCTCTCTCTCTCTCTCTCTCTCTCTCTCTCTCTCTCTCTCTCTCAGTGACACTAATAGCCTTAAATAGTTCAAAAACAATTTCTCATTATGGGAGTAAGTGCTGAGGGAGGAGCTCTGACGACTTAAAGATTGGCGACAAGAGAATGTGGTAAAAAGAGTGAGTCTGTGAGACAGGGCGAGTGTACGAGGTAGAGGAAGGTGTGACAAAGGATGTATGCAAGGCAGAAAGATTTGAGAGGGGGATGAGGGAATCTGTCAGAGAGAGGCACTAATGATGGAGAAGGAGCGTGTGAAACGAATTTCTATGTTAAAGACATACTGAAGAGAGAGAGAGAGAGAGAGAGAGAGAGAGAGAGAGAGTGCACTGATGATGATCATGATAAATCTGCACACTGCGAAGGTTGTAGTTATCTGCTACTTCTGTTGCAGATGATTTTCTTTTGATCTATATATTTCACATACGATGCTCGTGTATCTCTATTTCAACCTGTCTGTCTGGCTGTCCTTGTGCCTGTTTGCATGTCTCAACCTCTGTCTGTGTTTTTCCGTCTCAGTTTGTCTATCAGTTAGTCTCTATGTCTGGCTCTGTCCATCTGTCTATTTGTGTGACTGTTCGTGTTTATCTGTTTCTCTGTGTCTGCCAGCTCGTCTATCCTTTTACCTCCCTACAGTGGCGTACCGAGGTGGGGTGGGGCCATGCGGCCATGGCCCCACCCTTTTGCAATACATATATTTGCAATATATATATATATATATATATATATATATATATATATATATATATATATATATATATATATATATGTATATATGTATGTATGTATGTATGTACACTGTATATTTTGCCATACTGTCCAGTATTCCTGTCTATTCTGCTAAAGTTGTATAGTATAAGGTTATTGGAGAGCCTGAATCGTAACTCAGTGAGACAGTATTTAAAAATGACTTTAGAATATGCTATATTTATATCATATACCCAATCCATATGGCTTCAAAATGATTATAAAATTGGCCAAAATGCAAAATTATCACGGGGGAAGGGCTTACAGCGTCCCCCCGAACCCTCCAGCTGTACGGCTCGCTGCGCTCACCAAACTCATGGGCTGCACAATTAGAAAGATTAAAAAAAAGGCCCCCTCCTTTTCAACTTTCTGGGTACGCCACTGCCTCCCTACCTTCCAAACTATCTCTCTCTCTCTCTCCGAACACGGGCACACATAAATACAATATATTCCTCTTGCGCTGTATTTACAGCAATTTCTAATTCTGTGAATAACAAAAAAAGTTGAAGGCTCAGCGAGAGGAAAACAGATTTTGTGTGTGTGTGTGTGTGTGTGTGTGTGTGTGTGTGTGTGTGTGTGTGTGTGTGTGTGTGTGTGTGTGTCCTTAAAACATGGTGTACTCTTCTTACTTCGTACCTGTAACGAAATCTTTTTCTAGAGTATTAGAGAGAGAGAGAGAGAGAGAGAGAGAGAGAGAGAGAGAGAGAGAGGAGCAAAAAGTCTGTTAATAAGACGAAGCGGTGAAATGGAGTTAGGAACCAGACGGGAGAGAGAGAGAGAGAGAGAGAGAGCACAATTACACAAATACATATGTTTTATGTTCCCAATCGGGTCTTAGTTCTACAAGAATGATAGCTTGCACTAATCCAAGAGTCATATATATTTATCATATACTTTTTTTTCTCCCACCCTCCCTCCAGGCCTTCGTCCAAAATACTGCACCGGCAAACATCGTCAAGTGGTACCTCACAAGACTTAAATACTCCAAAGGATAATTAATTCATTAGACGGAAAATATTATATGTAAATATATCTTATATGCTGCTTCCCAGACTCGTGCTACGTATGTTCGTCGCTCTGCTAAAAACAATTTCATTCGACCTCAGTGCTCTAAACTCTCCAACTCAAATTCTTCCCGCTCCTTCTGGCACCCTGCCAAAAAACTTTCTAACAGCTTTACCTCATCATCCTTCCCTCCTCTTTTCCACTCTGGTGGCTCTGCAGCTCTTTCTTCTATTGATAAAGCAGAACTCTTCGCTCAGATTTTCACCTCCAATTCCACCTTAGACGATTCCAGTGCTGCTCCTCCAACTCTTCTCCCCTCTGGCTTCCTTATGGCTGACATTTCATTTTCTTCAGTTGAAATATTTTCTGCCAACACTGGCCTCAGTACTCGCAAGGAATATAGGCCTGAAGGGGTTCCTCCTGCTGTCCTCAATAACTGTGCTTCTGTGCTTTCACCCTTCCTAGATTGACTGGTTCGCCTTTCTCTCTCAACTCGTACCTTTCGTTCTTGCTGAAAAGAAGGTGACCATTCCTAACCCTTTAATTATCGCCCAATAGTTTTTACATTCTGTATTCAAAAAGTTTTTGAGTCTATTCTTAACAACAACAACAACAAGAAAATCTAAAGCACCTTTCCTATCAAAACCGTCTTTCCGACCTCCAGTACGGGTTCCGCTAGGGACGCTCCACTGGCGATCTTCTCACCTACCTTTCAGATTCCCGATCATCCTCATTTCGGAACTTTGGCGAAAGCTTTGCCATTGCACTTTACATCTCAAAGGCTTTCTATCGAGACTGGCATAAATCTTTAATATCCAAACTGCACTCTTACGGTTTCTATCCTTTTATCTGTGCCTTCATCTTTAGCTTCCTTTTCTGGTCGTTCTATAGCTGCTCTTGTAGACGGCCACCGTTCTTCTCCTAGAGCTATTAATAGTGGTGTTCCTCAGGACTTTGTCTTATTGCCAGCTCCCTTCCTTCTATTCATCAATGATCTAAGCAGTACAATGTTTATTTAACCCTATCCACTCATACGCTGATGACTCCACCATTCACCTCTCCATTCGCTTACCGCAGCGTCCATCTCATCAGTTACTTCAACAAACAAGGGATGAGGCTATGTCAAACCTAATGTCTGATCTGAGTCACATCACTGACTGGGGTAAAAGTAATCTGGTTGTTTCAAAGCATCAGAGACTCAGTTCTTATACCTTCCAACCCGACAAAATTTTCCACAAGAGCATCCTCTAATTCTGAACAATATTCAAGTCTTTCCTGTATCTTCTTTAAATATAACTGGGGTTTCTTTCTCTTGGGATTTATCTTGGAAAGATCATATTACCTCTCTTGTAAAATCTGCTTCCAACAGAGTAGGTGTGCTTAGTCGATCTGTCTTTTTTAAACCCGCCCATTTGTTGACTGTATGCACGGGTTTTATTCGTCCCTGTGTAGAGTACAACTTTCATGTATGGGAAGGCTCCTCACATTCTGTACAACTCATCTCAACAAGGTGGAGTCAAAGGCTTTTCGTCTCATTAACTCTCCTCATCTAATTGGCTCCCTTTAACCACTGTTTCCTCGCCGCACTTTTACATCTTTACCTCTTCTCTTTCGCTGCTTCAATAGTCACTGCTCCTCTGAACTGTCTGCATGCATCCCTAGACCACAGTGGCGGGCGCGCAGCACCCGTCTAGCAACAAACTCTCATTCTTTTTCTGTCCAACTCTCTAATGCAAGAGTTAACCGTTACTCCCAGTCTTTCATTTATGCAACAGGTCAACTCAGGAACTGCCTCCTTCTGCCTGTACTTCTTATTGCCTATGATCTCCAGTCTTTCAAACGCACTGCGTCCAGGCATCTCGAAATGAATGAACCTTGATTTGGCCCTCTGTTATCTTGCTTTTTTTTGTTTTTTTTGGATGTATACACACACACACACACACACACACACACACACACACACACACACACACACACATATATATATATATATATATATATATATATATATATATAATATCTATCAATCTATAAACACCTCTCGTAAAAGAAAAATGAAGGCTATATTGCCCACATTCCAAAAAAATCAGGTCTATAATGAAACAAAGTGTCTGTTGATAGCAATGATGGAGCAATGGATACGTTACATGACTCAGTGGCTGACCAAAACACAGATCAGTTCAGTTCACAGTCACAAATGTAGAGACAGGAGGGGCTGCGGTAAGGATGGAGACGGGGAGGGAAGGAGTGGAGCAGGAGGAAAGGTGAGGTGAATGAGAGTAGAGGAGGGAGAGTGAGAAAAAGAAAAGAGGATTCGGGGAAGTGGATTGAAGGAAAGAATATGAGGATGAGACTTTAGGAGGAGGAAGAAGGACTAGAAAAAAAAAAAAAGTGAAGTGAGACAGGGACGGCAGGCCGGAGGAAAGGAGGAAGAGTTGAAAGTAAAGAGGAAGTAGCGACTGAGGAGTGTGTAGTGAGGGGATGTAAGTATTTCAGGAAGGAAGAGAACAGAGATAGAGAGGATGCAGTAAAAACAAGGAAGGAGGATGGGTGAAGAGTGAGACAAGGAAGGAGGAAGGGTGTGGGGGTGGGAAAGGGCTAGTTAATAAGGGAGTGAGGAGGTGCAGAGAGAGAGAGAGAGAGAGAGTGGGAACCGTGAAATGAGGGCGAGAGTGGGAGGGAAAAAAAATGAGAAAGGAAGAAGAGAAAGTAAATGACGGAGGAGAAGGGAATGTGAGTGATGAAGAGTAAGGAATGGAGGAAGGAAGCAAATAATGATGACGGAGGGAGGAGGAACAGAGATGGAGAGACAGAAGGAAGGAAAAGGAGAGAGAATGTAGGAAAGAGGGGAGATGGAGGGGAAGGCCAAAGGAGAAGATGGAATAGTAGCAGGTTTACTGTTGGATGCAGGAGTGAAAGTACAAAACAGGCTCGCTCACTTATTTACTCATTGAATAAAAATAAAATCCCAAAACATGGCGTAATGCAACAGTTACTTTACAAAAAAGTAGACTCAAAACAGTTTAGTACCTGTTGACCCATTAGCTTATTATCAGTCATTTAGAAACTCTTCACTAAAGTCCTTATGAAAAGAATAACAACAAATATGGAAGAAAACCAACCTCGTGAACAGGCAGGATTCCGAAGAGGGCATTCGACTACTGATCATCTACACACAATGAATCAGCTAACTGAGAAAAGTACTGAATATACAATACCACTGTGCTTAGTTTTTTTTTATTACGAAAAGTCTTTGACTCAGTGGAGCATATAGCATTTATAAATTCATTGCCAGAGCAAGGAGTAAATGAGAGCATCGTAAAACTGTTCGAAAACATACATAAAGTGGGAACTGCTACAGCTAAATTACTTAAGGACTCGGAAAAAATTAAGATTGAGAAGGGCGTGCGTCAGGGAGATACAATTTCACCAAAATTATTTACGGCGTGCCTAGAAAGTATTTTCAGAAAGCTAGACTGGGAAAACAAAGGAGTGAACATAGATGGAAAAAAGCTAAACCATTTAAGATTTGCAGATGACATTGTCCTAATCTCAAAAACAGCAGAGACACTGCAAGAAATGTTAAATGACCTGAACAGAGAAAGTCTCAAAGTAGGGTTAAAGATGAACCGGAGTAAAAGTAATGTTTAATCCACAAACACTAATGAGTGTCATCAGAATAAGCGGAGAAATTCTTGAAGAAATCGAGGAGTACAATTAATCGGGACAAATACTAAAATTAACGAACGATATATATTGATAGCGAAATAAAAAGACGCATTACAATTGGATGGAAAGCTTTCGGTAAACACTTAGACATTATGAAAAGTAGTTTGCTAGTTTGTATGAAACGAAAAGAATATAACGAATGTATAATTTCAGCTATGACGTATGGTTGTGAGACCTGGAAAATGACAAAATTAATCTGATCTCAGAAAGCAATGGAAAGGTCAGTGTTGGGAATATCTTTAAGAGACAGGAAAAGATCAACTTGGGTGAGAGAGCAGACTAAAGTCAAAGATAATATAGAAGTTATAAAAGAACAGAAAAGGAGTTGGGCAGGCCATGTAGCAAGAATAAGGAATAACCGATGAAGCAAGAGGTTGACTGACTGGACACCACGAGAAAATGGCCAGACAGGAAGTGGACAGTGAGATAAAGAAATTTGCAGGAAAAACGTGGCAAAGATTGGCTCAGTCAAGGAATTCGTGGAGAAGGTTGGGGGAGGCCTTGTTCAGCAGTGGACTTGTAATGGCTGATGACGATTCTATATATATATATATATATATATATATATATATATATATATATATATATATATATATATATATATATATATGAAAACAAAGCAGCCTTTCAGTTGGAAATAACGGACAGATTTCAGGCTCTAAGTAATGGTGATTGTGATACTGATGTATTGAATGATAGACTAACAAAAGTGATGAAAGAATCAGCGGAGGTAGTAGGGAAACCTAATGCAATCAAAGCCAAGAAGTATTAGGAAAAGACACTCGAGTTCATGGAAAAAAAAAAAAAAGGAAATGAATGTAAAAACAAAGAAAGATGATACAGAACGAGCGGAATTACATAAACTTAACAACAAGAGACAGAGAAGCATAAAAAAAAAAAAAAAAGAGCAACATAGATCATATCAAAGAAACCATCAAAAAAGGAAAAAGTCTAAAACAGGTTCGAAGTAAAATGGCATTAGGAAAGTAAGAAATTATATCACTAAAAGATAAAAAAGGTGAAGTTATTAAAGGCAGAGATAAGATGGCGAAGGGAGTTGAAGAGTTAAAAAAAAAAAAAATGTATGCATCAAAGACAGTAGTACCAATAGCTAACTATTCAGTTGACAAAAGTGAAATACCTGAGGTAACACCAGACGAAGTAAACATTCCTCTTTAAAATATGAAAAGGGGAAATGCACTAGGAGAAGATGGAACAGTAGCAGATTTACTGCTGGATGCAGGAGTGAAAGTACAAAACAGGCTTTCCCACTTATTTACTCAACGCACAGAAAAGAAGAAACTTCCCAAAACATGGTGTAATGCAATAGTTATTTTACTTTACAAAAAAGGCGACTCAAAACATCCTATTAACCATTGACCCATTAGCTTATTATCAGTCATTTACAAACTCTTCACTAAAGTCCTTACGAACATAATAACAACACATTTGAAAGAAAATCAACCTTGAACAGGCAGGATTCCGAAGCGGGTACTCGACTACTAATCATCTACACACAATGAATCAACCAATTGAGAAAACCATAGAATATAATAAACCGCTGTGCTAAAGTTTTGTTGGTTACGAAAAGGCTTTAGACCCAGTGGAGCACATAGCAATTATCAATTCATTACGAGAACAAGGAGCAAATGAGAACATTGTAAAACTGCTCGAAAACGTATATAAAGAGGGAATTGTTACAGTTAAATTACACAAAGACTCGGAAAAAATTAAGATTGAGAAGAGCGTGCGTCAGGGAGATACAATTTCGCCAAAATTATTTACAGCATGCCCAGAAAGTACAGCGTTATCAGCAAGCTAGACTGGCAGAAAACAGGAGCAAGCATAGGTGGAGAAAAACTAAACCATTTAAGATTTGCAGATGACCTTGACCAAACCTCAGAAAGAGCAGGGACATTGCAAGAAATGTTAAAAGACCTGAACAGAGAAAGTCTCAAAGTATGTCTTAAATTGAACTGAAGTAAAACTAATATTTAATCCACATACACCAAAGAGCGTGATCAGAATAAGCGAAGAAATTCTTGAGGAAGTCCAGGAGCACAGTTGCTTCGGGCAAGTACTAAAATTAACGAAAGACCATGATGGTGAAATAAAAAGACGCATTACAATTGGATGGAAAGCTTTTGGTAAACATAGGGACACCGTGAAAAGTAGGGTGCCAATATGTATGACACGAAAAGTATATAACGAATGTATAATTCCAGCTATGACGTACAGTTGTTTGACCTGGAAACTAACAAAATTAGTGGAAAATTAACTAATCCGTTCTCAGAGAGCAATTGAAAGATCAGTGCTGGGAATATCTTTAAGAGACAGGAACAGATCAGCTTGGGTGAGAGAGAAAACTAAAGTCTAAGACATTACAGAAGTTATAAAAGAACAGAAATGGAGGTGGGCAGGCCATGTAGCAAGAATAAGGAATAATCGAAGGAACAAGAGGCTGATTGACTGGACACCAAGAGACCGTAAGCGTAGCATAAAAAGGACAAACAGGAGGTGGAGAGATGAGCTAGAAAAACTTGCAGGGAAACGTGGCAGAGTCTGGCTCAGTCAAGGAATTCGTAGAGAAGGCTGGGGGAGGCCTTTGTTCAGCAGTGGACTTGTACTGGCTGATGATGATGATGATATATATATACATACTGTATGTGTGTATATATGTATGTACAGTAATATGTTTGTGGGAAGAAAGTTGGATGTGTTAGCTGTGAGTGAACAAAGATGAAAGGAAAATGTGACCGGAAGGATGTCAGGTGTTGATAGAAGAAGAGCAAGAGGAGTGGCCTTGTTAGCCTGAAAGTGCAGCAGTGTGTGACTGAACGAAAGGAGGTGTCATCGAGACTGATGTGGGTGAAAACGAGATGTGGACGTGAGTTGTGGGTATCTGTAAGTGCATATGCGCCAGGTAGTGAAAGGATGAAGAATAGAGGGAGTCCTTCTGGACTGATGTTGATGAGAAGGAGTAGCCTTGTTAGTGTGCCCGAAAGTTCAGCAGTGTGTGACTGAACGGAAGGAGGTGTCATCGAGACTGATGTGGGTGAACGCGAGATGTGGACGTGAGTTGTGGGTATTTGCAAGTGCATATGGGCCGGGTAGTGAAAGGATAAAAAAGAGAGGGAGTCCATCTGGACTGATGTTGATGAGTGTCTGCAGATTTCTGGAGCAAATGTTAATGTGGTAACGATGAGAGATCTGAATGCTTGACTGGGAAATGTAACAATTAAAGGTGTAGTTGGTATGCATGGTGTGCCTGGAAGAAATGATAATGGGGAAAGAATGATAAGGATGTGTGCTGAGCGAGAGATGACGATTTTAAATATCTTGTTTGAGAAGAAAGATATTTATAAGTACACATGGGTGTGACAGGAGGGTGGAAGGATTGTTGATTGAGCATTGATGGACTATGTGGGTGTGTCCAGGCATGTCATAGGAAGATTTTTGGATGTGAGAGTTTTGAGAGGGGAGGGTGGAAGTATGTCTGACCACTACCCGGTGGAGGGGAAGTTGAGAGTAGGTATGAGGTGGGTAATAGCTAGGAGAGTTGGGTGTGGCAGGGATGTTTTGAAAGCGAGTGAGTTGGATAAATGAGAGAAAATGATAGAGTATCAGGAGATGTTCAAAGATAAGTGGAACGCAGTAAAAGATCGGGAGAATGGCAGTGTGAAGGAGAAATGGTAGTTGTTTAAGAGTGTTGTGATGTGGTATGCGGAAGAAGTGCGTGGTGTGAGACGTGTAGGTGATGGTGTACGAAACGGAAGTGAATAGTGGTTTGAGGAAGTAAGTATGGCTGTAGCTGAAAAGAGATGTACATATGAAGTGTGGCTCCAGAGGAAGGATGAGGTGTCATATGAGAGGTATAAGGAAAAGAGGAATATGGCGAGAAGGGCTGTGCGTGATGCTAAAGTGGCAGCAGATTAGAGGTGGGGTAGGCGGTTAACTGAGAATTTCCAACAGGAAAAGAAAATGTTTTGGAAGGAGGTGAAGAGAGTCCGAAAGGGAGAGTTGGGAAGGAAAAGCGAGTTCAAGCAGAGAATGGAAGGATGTGAACTGAGATGGATGCAGTAATGGAGAGATGGGTAGAGTGTTTTGAAAGATTGTTAAATGTACAGAAGGAAAGGGAGGCTGAGATTGTGGCAGATGGAAGGGTGCATGGAATAAATGTTGAGTTGAATGATTCTTTAATCACGATGGAGGAAGTGTAGGAGGCAGTAAGAGAGATGAAAGTAGAGAAAGCTGCAAGATGGGTTAGTGTGCTGTAGATGTTTGAAAGGTGGTGGAGCGACTATTGTTGAGTGGTTAATAAGACTGCTGAATGTGTGTTTTGTGAGCGGTATGATGCCGATTGACTGGGCATGTGTGTGTGTGGTTTCATTGTATAAAGATAAGGTTGATAAGTATGAATATACTAGTTTGGGGGGTATAAGTCTATTGAGTATTGTAGGAAAGGTGTATGGTCGAATTCTGAGAGAGAATTTGAGGAACCAAGTTTCAAACTTCAAGATCATGTAAGGTCAAAGGGTATAGTACCAATTAAAAACTCATATGGGACATCTTACATGTTGACAGTAATAAATATCTCTTTGTCTTCAACTAGTTTCAAGTTCCCGCCCCCAGAATAACCGTGACCTTGAGGTTGACCTTTCAAGGTCACTTAAGGTCAAAGGTCATGGCACCAATTCAAAGCCCATATGGGACTTCCTGTATGTTGATAATAGTAAATAACAATCTGCAACCAGTCTCGAGATACAGCCCCCTAAATATCTGTGACCCTGAGTTTGACCTAGGCCACTCAAGGTCAAAGATATTGGTACCAAATGGAACCCCACATGGGAGTTCCTGTATGATCCTAATAGCAAATATCCCTATCTTCAACCGGTTTCGTTATAGCCCTCTGAAAATCCGAGACTTTGGTTTTGACCTTTCAGGGTTACTCAATTACCTCCAAAATTTTATCATTTTCTTTTGGGACCAGTGCCCACATGTCCAGAAAATTTCATGTAATTTCATTCAACCATTTTCCCGTAATGCTGCTAAGAACAAAGAAAGAGAGAAAGAAAGCAACAAACAAACAAACGCTACCTAAAACAATAACTAGCCGTGCTCCGTCTGGGTGAAGTAATTAGGTCGATATCTGTTACCGTTCTCGTGAAAGTAACGAACAAACGCACTGACAGATACACATACACAGCATGACTTAATTATCTACCTATCTGTCTATATTTATCTATCTATATATATGAAGAACAAAGTACACGTGCATACATGTGTGGAAAGTTTTTGACGCTCTAGCCAGGAACTGAATCCGGGACCTTTAGATAACACTGTCTGGCATCTATCTAGAGGTCCTGGGTTCGATTCTCGGCTAGAGCGTCAAACGCTTTTCCTGTACACACATATATATATATATATATATATATATATATATATAGATAGATAGATAGATAGATATATTTTGGAGGAGTAGACTGTGGCACCAGTCGAACAGGGCAGTACTCCCGAGGTTGATGGCAAGCTGGTGATAGGTAGAGCTGGAGCTCCCGTTTCACCAGCCCTCAGGGCTTGATCCTGACCATCTTCCTTTTCTGAACATTTTCAGTGCATTCATTTACACAGAGAGTAGGCCAGTATGCTCTCATAATACCTCTACCTTCAACTGTCTACACCACACTACATGCACATAACATATCACACCTTCTATTCACATCTTTAGTAATGGCCGCTGCAATCTTACAATCAAATGAGGTGGTACCTCGGATTGCCACCACCGGCAGGGTAGGGCTGGAGGCACAGGGTCCTCCCGGTCGCCATCAAGCGACTGTGCCGGCAGCGACTGTTGCTATTTCCGGGAATGCTCGTAGGCGAAGAGGTGACGGTGCGGCCTTATTCTTTACCAACATCCGCAGCCTTACCACAAATTGAAACTCAGTTCATTTTTTTCCTTCAGTCCATATCCCCTTTGGCCCTTTTCCTCACAGAACCACAAATCTCACCCTCTACCGATATATCTCCATTTGTTTTCACGGTTACCATCTCCTTACAAACTTTCGAAACAAGGGCGGCACCTGTTGTTATATCAAATCCCAATATCCAGTTGATACTATTTTAAACTTCACTTCATCCAGTTTTGATTACTCATTATATAAATTAAATTGCCAAAACATTACCAAATATATCTGTGTAGTTAATCGTTCCCCCAATGCTTCTTCGGAACCCAGTGTATTTGATTCCATATCCACTCAGTTGAGTAACCCTGACCTTGCCCTTGGCAATGAAATAACCATTTTGGGTGATTTTAACATACACAATGTTCAATGGTTATTGCATTCTGCCCGTACTGATGACCCTGGTCTAGAATGCGAGCTGTTTGCGGAATCGTTTAATCTCACCCAGTTGGTAAAGCAACCAACCAGAATACCTGATAATCCTGACCATAATGCTCTTCTCTTGGATTTATTGACAAATAATCCAGATCAATACAGGATAGAGGTACTGTCACCACTTGGATCCTCTGACCACAATCTCATCAAAGCCTCATTAGTTAACCCTCCTACACCTTCCCATTCCGAACCTGTCAGGGTGACCCAATGGCACTTTGACAGAGCAGACTGGGATGGATTTAGAAATTATCTTGCTGATGTTCCACGGCAGTCTTTCTTTCTAGTGATCCCAGTTCTACCCAGTCCCACAATTGCGGCTTAATACTAACTGGTATGGATTTATTCATACCAAGTCAACAATTCACTAAAAAATCAAACTCTCCAAAATGGTTTGATGGCAATTGTGCCAGAGCAACAGCCCAAAAGTCATTAGCATATAACTCTTACTTAAAATAAAAAACATCTGAATCACTCTCCCAATTTAAAATTGCTAGAAATCATGCAAAAGCTGTATTAAATCCATCTAAATCAAACTTCCTTCAAAAGCAAGCATCAAAACTACTTAACAACCCTAATGACAATAAAATATTCTGGTCAACTCTTAATTCTTTCAATAATAACTTTAACAAGTCATCTTCCATTCCCCCACTAAAATCTTCAGATGGCAATATTACAAATGACCCACGTGGGAAAGCAAATATCTTTGCTAGTACCTTTGCAAGAAACTCTACCATAGATGATACCAGCCAGAATGTATCAGTACTGGAACTTGATTCTCCCGAAATTGCCCCACTTAAAATACAGACAAGATTCGTAAAATCCATCCTAGACAATTTACCTACCAACAAAGCTCCAGGCCCAGATGGAATTCCGCCAATTGTTTTGAAAAAGTGTTCCCCTGAACTTGCCTCTGTCCTAGCCAAGTTATTCAGACTATGCATATGTACTTCTTTATTCCCAAATTCATGGAAAGAAGCCAATATCCACCCAGTTCCGAAGAAAGGAAGTTCGTCTGACCCCTCCAATTACAGACCAATAGCTGTCACATCTTCTCTTGGTAAGGTATTTGAAACTTTAATTAATAAGCATATTGTTAAACATCTTGAATCCAACAACTTAATTAGTGATAGACAATACGGTTTTCGCCACGAAAGATCCGCCATTGACATACTCAGTCTCTTAACTCATACCATCCATCAATCAATTGATCTTTTTGGAGAAACTCATGCAGTAGCTCTTGATATCTCTAAAGCTTTCGACAGAGTATGGCACCGATCCCTGCTGAACAAACTCCCTTGCTATGGACTAACGTCTTTTGTTCCTTTGATTTCTTCTTATCTTAGTGACAGGAAAATAAGAGTAAAAGTAGATGATGCATATTCGAATTTCCACTCAATTAACGCCGGCGTGCCGCAGGGATCAGTTCTGGCGCCAACCCTATTTCTGGTTCATATTAATGATCTCTTATCTGTCACTCACAATCCCGTTCACTCATATGCAGATGACTCAACACTACATAGTTCATTCACACTCAGACATCCATTTACAAAGTCTAATATCTCTACCTCTCAACTCAGTACAGCCATCTCCATAAATCAAGATCTAGCTACAATCAGTGAATGGGGACAAAACAACCTTGTCTCTTTTAATGCTAGTAAAATTAAATATATACAGTTTACTAATAGACAGATATTGCCAGATTCGTATATTACATTCAGTGCTACTAATATTCCCATCTCCAAAAGTATTGAAATTCTTGGTATCTCACTTAACAGTGCCCTCAGCTGGACCTCTCATGTCAGATCACTTGCTAAAACCGCCTCAAAGAAACTTGGATTATTCTACAGAGTCCGTAACTTCTTCGCCGATGAGCAGTTAGCTATAATTTATAAGAGTCATGTGCGCTCTCAGCTTGAATATTGCTCACCCTTGTGGAATGGTTGTGGAGAGGTTGCGTTAAGACAACTAGACAAAATTCAGAATAAAGCTGTTAGAATCATTAACAACCCTGCCATTACATATAAACTACCTCCCCTGCAAGTAAGAAGGAATGTTGCCTCCCTTGCATTATTTTACAGATATTTTTTTGGCAAATGCTCAGACGAAGTTGCGTCCATGGTGCCACCTCTCCATGCCTTCCCTCGTGCTACACGGGCATCTGGTAGCGCTCATGACTGGAATGTCACTCAACCATATTGCAGAACTTCTGCCTATCAGAATTCTTTCATTCCCCGAACTGCATCTCTCTGGAACTCGCATCCCCAGAGTTGTTTTCCTCCAAATTTCAACCCACAACTGTTCAAGTCTAACTGTTACAGATATTTTATGAATAGAGGACACCAGTAATCTGGTGTATGGATTATTTTTTTTTCCCCCATTTGTTTTTCCTTCCTCCGTTCTGTTATTTTTTAAAAAAAAAGATAAAGAGATAGTTAGATAGATAGATGGTAATCTTCCCAATAATACAGCCAAAGGCATGTCCAGAAATTGGGCCCGTCCGGATATTGGGCCCCTGCCTCCTGGACTGGTTCTTTTGGACTCTAACCCAGCCTAACTCAGAAAACACCTACATAACTCCCTACTGGACATGCATAGCACTTATTTATGGGCCTATTCACACCAACAAGGGACATAAAAGAGTGAAGTAAATGCAAAGGAACCAGAGAACAAGGATTGAGAGGTGAGCATGGAAAATACAGTACACTATTTAACATTATTCTGGGTACTTACAACAAGTCCATGGCCATCCCGATGAATAACCCGCCTTCTTTCAGACTGTGACAGTAAAAAGGTGCACCTGAAGCACCTACAATAATCAAGTCTTGCACTGCACTTAGTCATGTGCACTCTGAATTCTAATTTCTTAACACTGCACATTCTTTTCTCACTTGTGCTCTATTGTACTTTCCTGTAACCAGTGTTGCACTCTGCACTTAAGTCTTTGCACTCTGAATTCTAATTTCTTAACACTGTGCAGTGTTCTTTATACTGCACAACACTGTAAAATCCCATCTGGTCTAGTGACGAGTTCTTGCTGTTTATCCACTGTCAGAGTTCGAGAGTAGGTGATGCAGGTGGCCTAGGGGTGCACTGCTGGGACGTGGTGATGGACTACCCACTGCAGACGACTCTGAAGAGAGGGCAAACTCACGTCCAGTGGCGACTCCACCGTGGCTGATGTGCTGGGCTGTGGCTCAGAGGTGGAAGGCCTGTCATGGGGAGGGAGCAGTGTGGAGCCAGGGCTGGGCACAGCGGGGGTGATGGGCCTGAAAAAATTGTCAGTGGTTGATTGACACAAGGAACGACGATTCTGGCGATTGATGATGCGCTGCCTGAAATCACGCACTTCCTCCACAAGTCCCAAGGGCCCAATCTCCCTGTCGCAGTCCCGGTGTTCCAGGTAGTTGAGAACGAACTCGACGTGCTCCCAGAGTGTGCTCAGCTTGGGGATGGCTGGAGTAGTGGTATGCTGGGAGGAGTCTGCATCATCGTCGTTTTCCTCGTCAGAATCTTCAAGCTGGGTACTTGTACTTGCAACTGAAGGTGCGATCTCGATATCAGACATGATCTGATACCCAGGATCGCCCTTGTCGTCATCCAACCACTCACGCACTTTGTCCACATCAACATCATCGCCAGCTGCAGGAAGACGTAGGCTACATGGAAGTCATCCACGTCAAAACCTAGAAAATCATGCACCACATCGGATCCGAGAAGCAGACGAAACCAACCATTTTCCAGAGTCTTGACAGAGACTTCCCTCCATGCACTGGCCCAGTTGTAGATGGCAGACTTGACGTTGTAGCGGCGAATGTTTTCCACAGTCCGCTGGCCTTGTGTGTCCCGTCCCTCCCTGCACTCGTCCTCATCCTCGAGAACAACTATCACCCCTTCCAGGAACATCCAACGGTACAACCTCTTCATTGCTACGATCACTCCTTGGTCCATTGGTTGGATGAGAGCAGTTGTATTAGGTGGCAAAAACATGCACTTAATGCGGCCATTCTCAGCCACCAACTTCTTTTCAGACGGATGCACAGGTGCATTGTCCAGAAGAAGGAGGGCCTTTACTTGGTCGTGCAGGATTCTCAGTGTGTTCGTCTGGTAATGGATGACCTCCTTGATGAAGTGCTGGTGAAACCAGTCTTTGAAGATCTTGGCTGTGAACCAAGCCTTCACAGAATGGTACCACAGAACAGGAAAGACATCCATCGCTCCACGAAGACGCCGAGGCTGCTTTGCACAGCCAACAATATCAGGGTTGAGCCAGTGCATGCCGTTAGCATTGGCACAACACAAAGCAGATATCCGTTGCTTGCAAAGCTTATGGCCAGGTACATGCTTCTCTATCTCCTTGGCTGGAGTGTTCGTTGACATCGAGCGATAGAATGGACCAGTTTCGTCAGCACTGTAGACTTGACCGAGAGTGAGGCCCTCCCTGTTCATCAAGCCCTTCACCTTCAGCCGAAACTCCTCTACTCCATCCTTGTTGGGGTCCAGAGCTTCACCTAGGGTCTTACAGTTGATAAGTCCACTTGAAAGCAAAGAGCCAACGCTCGGATGCTTTGAAGTCTAGGGCGTCGTGGAGCCTTGCGAACGTCACAGCAGCAGCCTTCAGCTCCGTACCATGCACCATCACACCAGCAGCACGTTGTTGACGATACCAAATCAACATGGAGCGGTCGATTTCTGCAATTCTGGAAGGGTACGTAACCTTCCTCTCCACGTTGTGTTTGGTCTTCGATGCAAAGTCAGAAGTTTATTGGGTAAGCTTGTCGCGAGATTTTTTTTATATCAAATGATGCTGAGTGGGCCAGGTTGAATTCACGGAGGATGCGTGATGTTGACCACCCCGTGTCCACCTTGTCCAATATATCCTTTTTCTTCTCCAGAGTCAGAACTGCTCTTTTTCTCGGCCGGCAGGGTCATCATCACACACACGAAGAAGAGGCAGGAGAGGAACAGCAGAGCCTACAGCAGGTAGGGAAACACCACAAAAGCGAGCACATGGGCGGCCGTCGTGATGGGCGTGCACTCACGATGAAGGACAGGCGAAAAATGGTGAGGAAGCAGAGTCCCCCTCCGGACATCAGCGGAACTACTCGGCAAAACACAGCTGGTCCGCACCACGCGCCAAGCTCAAATTACAGGACAAAAATACATATCGGATTTTTAAAAAAATTTTTACGTTTTTTAGGCAATTTTGGGGTTATGAAGTCCCGGGCCCAAAATGTCTATAAATTGGGGCGTCTGGGAATTGGGCGTCCAGATATTACAGGGACTACTGTATTTACATACATACATATATATATATATATATATATATATATATATATATATATATATATATATATATATATATATATATATATATATATATATATATATATAAGTTGTTTATAGGGTTCCATAAAACAGCTTTTATTTGCTGAACCACGTATATGGTAGGTTTTTATATTGCAGAGAACATAATTAAAGGAAAGCAGATTGTACTAAAAGATAATGTTATAAAATATGTACTGTCACTTAAGGTCTGCAGGATGCAGAGAAGACACTGCAAATGTGTTTACAGCAGATAAAATCTGTGAACTCAGCCCGACACATTTTGTAAACTCTGAGGTTGTGTAGGAAGCTAGTGATTCAAACGCGTATGGCAAAAGGGCAGGGTGATTGTGGCGGTCGTAGACATAAGACGCCCATACCTTAAAATGAATAGAGAATCCAACTGCCTACTTTTTATCTCTATTTACTCCAGCTGCTTCAACCCCACGACGCCCAAAAAAAACTAAATCAAAAGGAGAAGGAGAGAGAGAGGAAAAAACAAAGAAGGAAGAACGAGAGAGAGCAATAGAAATGACTGACTACGCTTACGAAACAGAGGCTGCATTGACAAACTTAGGCTGAAAACCCACACTCACCATACCACACCACTTCCAATACACACCACACATCACTTTTATCTTAATTCGGCAATCACTAAATGATTTTATTCAGCTTAGCAGGCACCTCTCGTACTCCAAATGCTAATATGTCTTGTGCTCTTGCTCAGAGTGTTGCCTTCCTCAGGATATCCCATATTAAAGCTTACTACCACACCTAAGTTATAAGAGTATCTTCTTGCACTGCAGTAGGCTTGGCATTATCATTGGTAACGTACTATCTATCTACCTGATTATAGTCAAACGCCTGAATCAAGTAAGAGGTGGTCACAACGACTCACTTCCTTATCGCCATGTCCTCTGCCATCTGGCTACACTTGCTCCAACTCACATATCCCTCTCTCATGCATCTCTTCACCCCATTCTTCCGGATTATCCTCAGTATTCCCTTCCTCTTTCCCCACTCTACCTCACTTGTATACATTCTCCTGGTATGTCTCTCGTTCTTTATCCTCTTCACATGACAAAATTTGTATCACGTAGGAGGGGTCTGATTATATCCTTAATAATTAGCATTTCTTGTGCTGTTCCAAAGCTGTTAATATAGTATCATATCCAAACGGTTATGGCAACGTTACTTACTAAGAAATTTCGCCTGCAAGAGATAAACGGTAATCCTCTTGAAAGCAAATGTACCAGCCTAATGGAACTCTCATTGGGTATTTCGCAATTTCCATTTTCTCTGGCGCCAGTGCGTTGGGCGTCAACTTTGCAGCAATACTTTCTTCGTATCTAATGCACATAATCCTTCTCAGTCTGCCCCGTTATCTTTGCAGCAAAAAGACCTTGCAGGATTGCAACGGTGATGCCGTCATCTCTTTCCTCGGCGAGATTATTCACGTTTAGGGCGACAACTCCCACCACCATCGAATTAACATTTGGCATATGCGTTAAGCCTCTTGCCGCAGGTGCAACAGCCAGCTTCTATTCAGCCACCACTGCGTCCTGCTTTCCTTGCCATCCACACCCCAATAGTTTGTTATTCTGTTATTGATACGTCTTGTAGGTTGTAGTGGCAGTATAGGTCTTGCTCTTACTAATGCAGTAGGGACTCCGAATAGGATTGTGGCATTGTGTAATGGTACTGTGACGAGAAGTTTCTGCTTTGCTGAGGGAGGCTAAGGCTTCCACATGCTGAAGTATGGCTATACACGGCAGTCGTGGAAGTTCTGAACTGTAGTTGTCGTGGACCTCTTCACCCGTATGGTTGTCTAGTGATGAAAACAAAGCTCTGATAGCGCGATGCATGGCAGTAGGTTTAAGGATGTTTTGTCATGGGAACACAGCACTGTTGAAAGGGACGAAATGAGAGAAAGTGGTAGTACCATTCCAGCAAGAAGAAGGCTCAGAACTTTAGAGTGAGAGAAACATGTCATGGCTCTAAAAAACTTTTGTAGTTTACTGACGCCGGGGTTTCACTAGAGTAAATCATTTGTCAGAGATAGCTTCCTTGTCGCCGCGACTGGGCATTAAGCTGGGTGAAATGGTGGGTTTGATGAGTATAGACTTTATTCCTACGGATATAATGTAACAATCCATATAAATGTTCACAGATATATATTTAGTAAGAGATCTGTAGGATAGCTGTAAGGAAGAAGATCTTAAACTGTTGCACAAATACCTGTGCACGCAACAACCACATTTAGCTTTGAAAATTGTACAGAAAAAGTGAAAAGATAGTGAACTGGGACTGCTGATGGCTTCCTTATCCAGCAGGGTTTCTGCAAAGAAAGGTGAGGCTTAATAAGTTTGAAAAGGTATAATTGTAAAGCTCAATATGCATGCCATTTAGTGTGGAAAGAATACAATGATTAGAAGAGTTGCCTGGATTACTCTCGGTATTTCAGGAACAATGAAGAAGATCAGCAAAAGCTGGTAAGTAACCGACTCCTGTGAACTTGTTGAACGGGAGTCTTATCTTTCCTAATCACCAGCTTTCTATCCATCGCAGCAGAACTACCATGTTGGATTTAAACTACAGCATCTTCCATGTGGTGCTGAGATGATGGTTATACAGTAGTCCGTTTTGTAATTAGTGCATTTCGCCCTCCTAGGGTGAGGTATTCTTCAGTTATGCTCCTCTCGTATTATCCCCTAATCTTAATGACTGCTCTCCTTTGAAACCTTTATCCTGTCTGAATATTTAACGGTTAGTCTGGCAAGATCTCTTTAGGCACAGTCTTAAGAAATTGTAACAGAAATAGTGGCTGCATTCATACATTTGCGTTTGGAATGAAGCATTCTGCGCGACTGGCATTGTATTTATATCTTGTTTTTCTGTTACACTGGAGGCTATAAGGTAATTTCCTGGTTATGCCTGGGAAGTTTCAATAACTGAGAAGAAGAAGGAGCACTCAGGGAGCGTGACATCCGCGTCCTATTATTGGTTGAAGGGCCGAACATTGCATTTTGCTCTGTGACCTTGACTATCGATCGATTGTTCTCAAAATCGATTTTTTTTTTTCATTTTTGCCTTTCAGTCAACCGTTTCAGCAAGTTTGATCCAAACTGGATGAAAATTGCTTGAGTCTGAATTAACCTTTGACCTATTTTTTCTCAGAACAGAATCTCTTCATCCTTTCCTGACCTTCCACTCTCCACCAAGTGTGGTCCATATCGAATCAAAATTAAAAAGATCTAATATTTGCCCTGGTTCTACGATTTTGAACTATGACTATTGGTTCTCAAAACTGAATCACTGTATCTTTGCTTTACCGCCAATAGTTCCGCCTTTTCTTTTTCTACTGGATAAAAAAATGGTGAAATGGACATTGCTATGTGGCCTTGACTTTTGAACAATTGTTTTTTAAACAATAGGTCAGTTTCTAGGTAGGCCATAAATCCTTCCACCATGTTAAATTCAAAATGTATAAAATCTGCTTGAGTTTTTTAATTACACACACACAAGCACGCGTACGTGAGGGCATAATTATATACACTGCCTGAAGCCTCTGCGTCAACTGTTTCAAAAGCTCGTTGTACGTGATTAGTCATTATGCTCCCTCTAGCTTAAGCTGTTTAAAACTACCATCTCTTTATTGCTGAGCTGTAGCAAAATATTAACGCTAAAATACTGCAGGAAACAAGATAAAGTGGGTGAATTATTGTGATGCTTTGTATCTCGCTTCATTGATAATGTTCGTGAAGATTTTACGAAACAGTGATACTTGTGTTGTGTGATTAATACTAACTTGGGTGTTGTCAGAGGGAAATCATTTGTCCTCGAGGAATGTCTTTATCACTGTTTCATTAACTGAGAGTGTGAGACTAACTATGAAAGCTTATAAGAGTGAGATGGAAGGGGGAGCAAGAGAGGGAAACCGAGGATGAGGTAGGGGGTTGGGGTGGAGAGGTGTATGAGAGATGAGGTGTAAATTGAAGACAGGACAATCTAATGGCAGAGTAAAGGGTGACATGAAGGAGACTCGTTGATGGCCACCCTTTACGTGATTAAGTCTTCTGGCTTTAAGTAGATAAACAGACTTTTTATTGGCTTAAGGATCATGGCACCACTGTTGATGAGGAAAGCACTTAATTGTTTCGAACATGTGCATATGGAGGGCACGATGCACAATGACAACTGGGCTGCAACAGGTAAAGTGCACGATAATTGGGTGCACTCAACTGGTAGCCAAAATGCAGCAGAGAACCAGCAGATGTTACCGTCTTCACAAAAGTTCGCCTGCTATTGCACAACATCTACTTCTCACTTAAGGCATGTATGTCACTTTCCTTACTGAATTATCATATCAGGGGAAATCAGCTGTTGATAGAGCAACATGCCGAGACTCGTATTCTCACCTGTTAAGGAAGCTCCCTGACAACTTTTTTAGCTTCTTATTTTTTGATATGGCTGGTTAATATCCATTTGTATGTTATTTATGCACAGTATGGCGATGCTGAACGGATTTATGTAACACAGAAAAGGACAGTAAAGTGTAATAAATAAAATAAATCGCGTAAGAAAAGATGTAAGGAAGCTTCCTCAACCGACGAGAATATGGGCCCAAGTCTCTCATTTGAGGAATATTATCCAAAACGGGAAAGTGAGTAGCAGATGAGGTGAGATATCAGGCGAAAGTTTGTCTCGCACACACACACACACACACACACACACACACACACACACACACACACACACACACACACACACACACACACACACACACAATATTTTCAGGTGTATACTTACCTCACAGCTTCAGAGTCCGGTGTAGGAAGCATAATGGAATCACTCGAACATGAAATTGCTTACTCGCGTCTCCAGTACGTTCCAAGGACACTATATACTTGGGTTCTTAAGTTGCCTGGGAGGACGGCATTGTCGGCGGCAATGATGGACACATTCCTGAGAGGTGCACTGAAGGCACTGGGTAATTTGTGCTGCACTGTGGATTGGACTGTGATTCTTCTCTCTCTCTCTCTCTCTCTCTCTCTCTCTCTCTCTCTCTCTCTCTCTCTCACACACACACACACACACACACACACACACACACACACAGTTGATGGTGTTATCTTCAGGTGTCTTTATTCTGAACAATATTTCATATAGTTTTCTGTAGTTCAGGAAGTACTTGCTACGTTAAGCGGTTACCATATCACCAAATGGACGCCTGGTGGTCTAACTGGTACGGACCTTCAATCAGATGTGGTCAGTAAGGGTTTGCATCAAGGGATGGGTTTTAATGCTCACAAGATGCCAGTCAGGAGCAGACGAATAGTCACACTGGCCATAATATAGGGATTAAATAATCTAGCCCTGGACCCCTGCACTCCGTATAGGGATGATGATACAAGTAAAAATATATATTGTCTATGAAATATGAAATGATTTAGGGATGGCACACTGCCAAAAACCATACGACCATGGTAGAGGCAGTTAAAGCCCATGTAACTCCATTCTTACATTTTTACTCAAAAGAATACGTTTATGCACTGCTTGAGTGATTATATTTATATAAATGTTACATCATAATGGCACTTACTATAGTGGAAAAAAGCTATAAGGACAGGATTACACATGCCAATACTGCCTCGACATTATTCCTATGGTTTCTAACACTACCGCTGGTACACATTCATACACTGTATAAAATGTGTAATTATAGTTATTTCACTGATTTCTAAAAAGCACCTGCGTAAGAAAATTGCGAAGGTTAATGTAAGCTATTCACCTTAAGGGCGCGTTGCAGTATTGAAGGCCGTAGTACTGAAGGTTTTAAAATAGGTTTTGACTAACCCCTTCCTGTCTGAAACGACTTTCCTTAGATGAATACTCAAAAAATCGTCTGAAGATAATAACTAGGAGGAGCACCCAGAGAGCACAACACCCACGCTTTGTAATCGGTCTTAGAAAAACTTTTGTCCCTACTCTATGACCTTGACCTTTGACAGATAGTTCTCCTACTAGAAATAGTTCATCATCGCGTGACCCTCAATCGATCCAATATTTGGCCTAAGTTCGATCAACTTATTTTAAACTGACCTTGCCCTGAGATCTTTACTGTTGGCCCAGTGTTCTTAAAATACACGTAGAATCACTTCATCTTTGTCTGGCTTTACTGTGTATCCTTCTCCCAACTTTCATCTAAATCCACAAAAACTCTATCAGTCAAAGGTTCCAAAGTTTGACCTTCCCCTTTGGCCAAATTGTGCTCAGAACTGAATCACATCACTCTTTCCTGACTCTCGACTCTTCCCCCAAGTTTGGCCAAGTCAGATCAAAACTGCAGTTGACTTTTTCTCAACCTATAACGTTTTTCGATCAGTATCTATCACTCATCATGCCCTGTTGGGAATGAAAACCCCAATGTAAAGGCCCCAAAATAAAAATAAAAACATATACTATATTAGAGGTAAGCCGGCCTCGGAAAGAAGAAGAAGAAGAAGAAGAAGAAGAAGAAGAGAACGACGACGACCACGACGACGACGAAGAAGAAGGAGGAGGAGGAATACAAAGGAAAGCAAACAGCAACAGACCTTATGGTCTTTTCCAGGCTACTTGTTACAGAGTAGGCTACAGCATGACTACAAGATCTAATTCTATATGCCGAAGGATAAGGATAGTAAAGCAAGAAGAGGAGGAGGAGGAGCAGGAGGAGAAATCGCGTTTTCAGCTGACTGTGTTGTAATTCTTTAGCGTTATGTTTTAGCCGCTTTGGTGGAAGTTTTGAGTGCGGAAAAGCTCGAGGATTGAGGCCAGATGTTCGCCAGCATTTAAAGATATATTTTGGAGTTACGAAGGATGTTAAGGCTAATGGATGTAACAGAGGTTTACCTATTATGTCAACTAAAGAAAAATGAACAGGTGGTGATATCTACTCCCTCGCCCCCCAAAAACCATTAAGTGGGATGGGATTCTCAAGAGATGACAAGTTCAATATACCTAAGCCAGTCGCCGGCTATATATAAACACTGGCAGTACAGATAAAAGTTTAAACTTAATGTGTCTTTCCCAAAAGAACCCACCCATCCACCCACCCCAAAAGACCGTTACCAGGATGACTCGTCAAGCTTGCACACACACACACACACACACACACACACACACACACACACACACACACACACACACACACACACACACACACAGCTGCTTCTGCAGTAAAGAAGACCTCTAAAGGCTGAATGAGTTAACGTCTTCCATTGTGATATATATATATATCCGAAAAGGTAATAAAACATAAGTGTACTGAAGGTGATACAGGATTTTGTTTTAGCCCTCTTAACAGAAGAATCAGCATTAAACTGAATAAAGTTATAGACTAAACACGAAACTGAATGAAATTGTAGAAAAATCAGCATTATAATGAGAAAAGTTTTAGACAAATCAACATTGAATTGAGTAATAATATAAATAAATCAGCATTAAATTGAATATAACCATATAGTGAGTCAGAATAAAATAAAACAGGCAACGCTGCGATGTTGCAACCCTCCACTTGACCAAGCACATACACCCCCACCTCCCTGCACAGCTAACGAAGCTCTTACCGCCCCTCATTCCCCTAATCTTTTCTTTTAATGGTGGGCATAAGGAGAACGCCTTGAGGACACATAACCTGGGCCATTCAGATTCCTTGCGCAGGTCACATTTAAACTGAGAAATTATTTTAATTGTTTTACTTCATTATTAAAAAAAAAAATACTTAAGACACAGCATTCTACCTATCAAAAGGCACCAGTTCACTATTAGACTCATAAGTTCTGTCCCGGAAAAAATCACTGCACCTAGAATAGCCTAGCCAACCTCCCTGCCGCCCAGCTGAACGGACGGACACCTATTGATCCCATTGATAACAACACCATCCTCTGAATGTGTCAGGTGGAGAGTAAGAAGACGAAGGTGTCGTACTTTAGGAATTAATGGTATTAGAGCACTATCTGTCCCATACCTTTACACATTCTTGTTCCTCTCTCTCTCTCTCTCTCTCTCTCTCTCTCTCTCTCTGTCATTTTTAAATTCGCATTCTTCCTTCTAGCTCCAATTATCTACCATCTTCTGTTGTCTAGCCTAGTTCTTCCCTCACACCCACCCTCTGTTTCTCTCCCATACCCTCCTCACTCGCTGGCATCAAAAACCTCCATGGAAATAACTAGCTGAAAGACAACCACGGACTTTGAAGACGCGTTGTTAGCAGCTTCTTTCAGAGTTCTGGCCCTTTTATTTTCATATCATTTTTTGTCGCCTTGTTGCTACAGCTTTTCATCTCTGACTGGAGGAATCTGCGCCATTAAGTGCCATTGTTTTAATCCAAGAGTTGTACGAAGGATTTTCTACCACGGATAAGGCTACCAGGGGCGAAGAGTGCTGAAGAGGGACGCCTTCAAGTGATGGCACCGATATGATAGGTTGGTGGAACTGCCCGGTTTTACAAATGTCCCTCAGTCCCCTCCCCCCCTCACCCTCCGATGGTGGACTAGAAGGGCAGCTTTGGCCTGCAGTCCACTAGGTTTACGTTTTGATGAGCCTGGGATTGAAACCACCACCACCACCACTACTACTACTACTACTACTACTACTACTACTACTACCGGTACTACTACTACCACTGCTACTACTACAACTACTACTATCTCCAGAATATTATATACAGCTTCGGATAAATTTTCCCACCCGTAAGGTGTTAGTTATTCCCCTCATTAACCCCTTCACTTCGAGAACCCTTTCTACAGTTGAAGAAATATGTCCGATGGAAGTAACCATACAAGAATGACGTCCTCGGGTTGAAAGGAACTGACAGACCTGCGGAGAAATATTGAATTGTCTTAATGCGTAGGATTTCTCTCTGTAAGTGACGGCTCTCACCACCATCCACTCACTCGATATAGTGCAACCTTAAGGTGACTGTACATTTAGTGACAGGCCACAGGTTTCTTGCTCTCCAGGAAACCATTTACCACATTGGATGACAAACACAGAACCAAAACACGTCAGGTGGTCTTGTAGGTAAAGGCCCCCCAGTGTACTGGGCCCGTAAAAGTTTAGCTGCTATAGGTAGTTGGCGTTTATTGCTCAAATAATGCCACACAGGGGAGGGGTGAGGCTGGTCACCCTCACCTTTATTGTCGGGACTGAGTAGCCTAACCCCGGACATCTACACTCCTGATGGGGCAGTAAAGGATTGGATAATGGATGGGTGGGCAAAATCGTCGGGATTGAACAGGAATAAAATACCCATGATTGATTAGTGCCGTAAAATGGTACTTGAGAGTCTGTTTCACACCTTCAATTACATGAGATGCTGGAGGGGAACGCCTTCATGTGGTGGCACGGATATGACTGAACTGTAGGCCTGCCCACTTCTACAACGCCTCTCAGTCCCCTCCCTGTCCCCCGAAACAAGGATGGTGGACTGCAGAAGAAGGTCACTTTGGCCTACAGTCCACTGGGTTCACATTCCGATGAGCCTGGGGTTGCGACTACTACTACTGCTTAATCAGAGGACATGTATTTTAATTATTTTTTGCTGCTCCCAGGCAGTTTTATTCAACACTGGAGAGGCTTTTTGACACTGACAGATTTGACACAGTATTCATTCACTCCTTCACAACTAGGCGTAAGTCGTATGCTGAACAAGATCATCTAGTGAGATATGTATAAATACGTTATCAGAATGAAGTAAAAACCGTTTGATTACCCTGATTTCTCACAATTATATAAAATCTTCTGGAGTTAACATCATTTTCATCAGTATCACAACCTTCTTTCCCGCCTAAGGATGGGACAAAGTAAAAGTCAGTAAAAATGAGAAGACCAAACAAAACTGTTAAAAGCTTACCCAGTGCAATGGGCCATGCTGTCATCCACACATCGTTTTAGCCCCAGAACCCTAGCTCCATCTCACAGCTCAGCCCCTTTGCAAACTACTTTATTATTGCTTTATTTTTAGATGCGGTTCACATACACCTGCTAGACAGGTCAATTAGCTAAACATCATATTTCAACACAGGGGTATTAAAATAGTTGTAATATTTCGTCCAGCCAACTCGTTCCCTAACCAATTTCCAAGTTTACACAGCGTCCCTGCCTCTCTTCCCTACACTCTCACTTACCATATTCATCGCTTCCTTCTTTGTTTACCATTCTTCCTCTCATTTTCGTCACCCTTTCTATACTCAATCTCTCCATATGTCCGTATCATCTCCAATAAACATATTCTCGTCTACCCTATTATCAACAGCCTTCTGTACTTTATAGGCTACATCTTTTTGAACGTGTGTGTGTGTGTATATATATATATATATATATATATATATATATATATATATATATATATATATGGATGATGGATAACTATACGTTCAAAAAGATGTAGCCTATAAAGTACAGAAGGCTGTTGATAATAGGGTAGACGAGAATATGTTTACTGGAGATGATACGGCCATATGGAGAGAATGAGTATAGAAAGGGTGACGAAAATGAGAGGAAAAATGAAAAACAAAGAAGGAAGCGGATGAATATGGTTAATGAGAGTGTAGGGAAGAGAGGCAGAGACGTTGTGTAAACGTGGAAAGTGGTTAGGGAACGAGTTGGCTGGATGAAATATTACAACTATTTTAATACCCCTGTATAAATATATATACATAGAGATAGATAGATAGACAGATAGATAGGTATATATAGATATATAGATATGGATAGATAGATAGATAGATAGACAGAGAGACAGGTAGATAGATAGATAGATAGTGTTACATAGCGTATGATTTCATCATCCTTTGTGTAATTTTAACTCACAGTATGCTGCATGTTTGATCACGAGCGTGTTCTGCCTCAGTCCCCCCCTTCTACCGTTATAGTAGCGTAAGTCGTCCTTTCTGTTGTTCAGAGCGGGATTGTCAGCTCTTTGTCCCCATGGCTTCATTTGCGCGTCCTTCTTACAAGTTGTATCAAGCTCTGCTGGCCCCTATATAATGAGCTCAGTCTCTGCATTATTGCCACTTAGATCTGCTCCTCATTTTGTTCACATCTCTGTCCTCCACTGTACAGTTATTATTGAGTGCTCAGGAAGTCTCCAACCATCTAGCAGCTGTGTAATTTGAGTATAAGTGTTGTTGCATTTTGTTCTTGTACTGTATAGCATAAGTTTAATTTGTAGGCCTAGAGAAGTTTTTGTAATTCATGTAGGGTTCTTTATGTCAGTCATTTTTGATAATATTTTGTATCTGTAATAATTTATCTTGCATTAACTGAGCATTACCCAGTGTATTTTCATTTTATCAGGGCTGACTTAGATAAATTTACTCTTGCTAATTTCGTGTTAATAGAGGCTATTGCAGTTAACCATATATTTAACCTGTTTTTTGCCATTACATTATCCTTATGAGTCCTGAATGTTTTGTTGTTAGTTTGAGCATTAAACTTTAACTTGTAATTTTACCTAACGCTTTTGTTTTGAACCTGGAACTTTACGGGACAGTTGTGATTTTTACTATTCTCACTTAAAGTGTACATTATCTTTCTCTGTTCCGTACTTGAGTCCTGAATGTTTTGTTGTTAGCTTGAGCATTAAACTTTAACTTGTAATTTTACCTAACTCTTTTGTTTTGAACCTGGAACTTTACGGGACAGTAGTGATTTTTAGTATTCTCACTTAAAGTGTACATTGTCTTTCTCTGTTCCGCAACATAAATTTGGCGACCTCATATCAGGATATTCAGGATATTATCATAAGGATATTGTTTGATATTTTGTGACTGTGATTTATTCATGATGTCTACTATTTCTACACTTGATGAAGCCAAAGATTTTTTGTCAAATGTGCAAACAGTGTGTGATGTAGAAAACAGAACAAAGAATGAACTTAAGCTTGTTGCTCAACAATTGGGAATTGCAGTTCACTCTCATCATTCTAAAGATCAAATTGTTGGCATGATTAATAAAAGCTTGTTTAATGTAACTCCTCCAAATGAGCAAACGCAGATTGAATTAGCTAAGTTACAGCTAGCCCTGCAGGAGGCTCGTGTGAAGGAAGCTGAATTTCAAGCACGTGCTAAGGAGGCTGAGTCTCAGGCTAAGGAGGCTTGTGTTAAGGAGGCTGAATTTCAAGCAAATGCTAAGGAGGTGGAGTCTCAGGCTCGTATTGAGGAGGCTGAATTTCAGGCAAATGCTCGTATTCAAGAGGCACAGGTACAGGCTCAGGCACAAATTGAACTTGCAAGGATTCAGGCAGACCATGAGTATCGCATGAAACAAGGTGGAACTGGATCATCTAGCTCTGATGATTTTGATGTGGGTAAAAATGTTAAACTTGTCCCTCCTTTTAATGAATCTGATTTAACAAAGTATTTTCAGTTGTTTGAGAGGGTAGCTACAGGTTTTAATTGGCCCAAAAAGTATTGGCCAGTACTCCTTCAAACTGTTCTCACCGGTAAAGCTCAAGTAACTTATGCATCTTTGCCTCAGGATCAATCTGATAATTATGATGTCGTTAAGAGCTTGATTCTTAAGGCCTATGAGCTTGTTCCTGAAGCTTATAGAGTAAAATTTAGGACAACTTACAAGCAAGATAAGCAATCCCATGTTGAGTATGCAAAAATCAAAGAAGATCTGTTAGAGCAGTGGTTAAATTCTAAGAATGTGGATTCTGATTTTGGTAAATTTAAGCAGATGATTTTGCTGGAGGACTTCAAAAGGTGTATTAGTAAAGATGTAAGCCTATATCTTGATGAGAAAAGAATAGATAATTTGTCTGATGCTGCAGTTTTAGCTGATGAATATGTTCTCACTCACAAGAGATATTCTAGAGAAAAAGGGAAAGCTGAGAGTAAGTACGTTGCCTCTACTCAGAGTACAGGTAACAGGAAAGAGAATAAAGATGATGTTTCTCAGGAAGTAAATACCAGCTTCACCTCTAGATTTCAGAAAAGTAAATGTACTTATTGTAGTAAGCTTGGTCATACTACGGAGAAATGTTTCAGGAGACAGCGTGATGTGAACAAAAAGGAGTCTTTAAATATTCAGTCAATTGGTCTAGTGTCCACTCTTGAGAGTTCCCAGAATTCTTTAACTGAGTTGACTGAACCTGCTTTGAGGGGTAACTTAAATTCTCATGATGGAGCTCCTCTTTTGAGCAGTAACGTGGGTGACACTCTCAAGAGTTCATGTGCTAATTTCCTGTCTGATGGTTTTGTCAGTCCTCTGGACAGTAATAACAGGAAATCAGTTAAAATATATCGTGATACAGGTGCTTGCCAATCCCTTATGCTGACCAGTGTTCTAGGCTCTAATGTTAATTCCTCTGATGAAACTGTAATCTTACAAGATGTAGGGAATAATTACTTCTCTGTCCCTCTGTGCAGAGTGAATTTAGAGTCTGGTTTTGTTAATGGTTCCGTTATGGTTGGGTTGGTTGAGACACTCCCAATGTCAGGTGTAACTTTCTTACTTGGAAATGATATTGGTGGAAGTCAAGTGTGTCCAGCTCCTCAGTTATCTAGTGAGCCAGTGGCTGCGTCCCGGGATTGTGATGTCCCTGATGTGTTCCCTGCATGTGCTGTCACTAGGGCTAAGTCTAAAGTTACTGGTGATTTAGAGGATAATGATGATGATGATGTTATCCTAGCTGACACTTTTCTTGCTAATTTGGACCACTCACCAGATGAGGCAGTACCCCGTAGTGTTGATAATTTGTCTCGTCAAGAGTTGGTTGAGTTGCAGGTTGCTGACCCTGAGTTGAAAGGTCTAGCTAACTCTGCTTGCAGTGAGGAAGAGTCAGCTGGTGCTTCTACTTGTTATTATATAAGTCAGGAGTACTTATGAGGAAGTGGAGACCCCCAACAGCATCAGCCGACTGTGAATGGGAGGTTGTACATCAAGTTGTCATCCCTCGTGTTTGTAGGCAGAATATCATTAGAGTGGCTCATGATTCCAGTTTGGCAGGACACCTTGGAGTGAGGAAGACTGTGGCATGCATTTTGAAACACTTCTACTGGCCAGGTATCTTCAGGGATGTTTCCTGGTATCGTAAGTCTTGTCACACCTGTCAAGTTGTGGGGAACTGTAATCAGACCGAAAAGGTTGCACCTCTTGTTCCCATTCCTCCTTTTGAGGCGCCTTTCACCCGTGTGTTGGTGGATATTGTGGGCCCTCTTCCTAAGACTTCTTCAGGATTTTCTTATGTGTTGACCCTGATTGATATGGCTACTCGTTATCCTGAAGCCATTCCACTTAGAAATATCTCAGCAAAGAACGTGGTTAAGGAAATGCTAGGGTTCTTCACAAAGTTTGGTCTGCCCAAGGAGGTACAGTCAGACCGGGGAAGTAATTTCATGTCAAATGTTTTCAAGCAGTCTCTGAAAGAGTTGGGCATCACCCAGATCACGTCTTCAGCTTACCATCCCCAGACCCAAGGAGCGTTGGAGAGATATCATCAAACACTCAAATCGATGCTCAAGAAATACTGTTTGGAACATCAGAAAGACTGGGATAAAGGTCTTCCATTCGTTGTGTTTGCTGCAAGAGAATCTCCAAATGAATCACTGGGCTTCTCACCTTTTGAACTACTGTTTGGCCATGAAGTAAGAGGACCCCTTAAGCTACTCCAGGAATGCTGGCTGTCGGAGGAAGATGACGTCAACCTGCTGGAGTATGTGATGAAGTTCAAAGAACGGCTGTCCACTGCTTTACAACTGGCGAGAGAGAATTAAGGAGCTGCTCAGGAGAAGATGAAGACTTGGTATGATAAGAAGTCCAGGTTACGCCACTTTCAGCCAGGAGATCAGGTTTTGATTCTGCTACCAGTGCATGGGCAACCTCTTCAAGCCAAGTTTAGTGGTCCTTATTTTGTGGAGAAGAAACTCAGTGATGTCAACTATGTCATCGCCACACTAGATCGTAGAAAGAACAAGCAACTATGTCACATCAACATGCTAAAGTTATATCACAGGCGGGACGAAAATAATCCAGTCTGCACTGTAGCTGTTCCACCCGAGTCTGCAAGTGAAGCTCTCCCATGCAGTATGAGCCTGAGTGATAGTTTGGGGAAGAATCCTGATATCATGAATGATCTCCAGAATAAGCTTTCTCATCTACCTCCCGAGGAAAGGCAAGAGTTTTCGACATTACTGCAGGAGTACCCGCAAGTGTTCCGTGCCACTCCAGGAAGAACCACTGTGTTGATGCATGATGTCGATGTTGGAGACGCAAAGCCAATTAAACTGCCTCCTTACCGTGTGAACCCAGTGAAAGTTCCTCTCATCCAGAAGGAGCTTAGCTACCTGTTGGACCACAAGATGATTGAGCCCTGTCAGAGCGAGTGGAGTTCTCCTGTCACTCTAGTCCCTAAGCCAGGTGGGTCACAGCGGCTTTGCATCGACTACAAACGTGTTAATCAGATAACCAAAACAGACACTTACCCTCTCCCTCGTGTGGAAGATTGCATAGACAAGATCGGAAAGGCTAGGTACATAAGTAAGTTTGATTTGTTAAAGGGATACTGGCAAGTACCTATGACTGAACATGCTAGGGAGATCTCATGTTTTGTAACACTAGGAAAGAAAATGTTATTGCAGATTGCTTATCTAGACTTTAGACAGATTGTTTTAGAGTAATAAGAAATTTCTTTTGTAAATTTCTTTTTCTTTGTGGGGAGGTGTTACATAGCCTATGATTTCATCATCCTTTGTGTAATTTTAACGCACAGTATGCTGCATGTTTGATCACGAGCGTGTTCTGCCTCAGTCGCCCCCTTCTACCGTTATAGTAGAGTAAGTCGTCCTTTCTGTTGTTCAGAGCGGGATTGTCAGCTCTTTGTCCCCATGGCCTTCATTTGCGCGTCCTTCTTACAAGTTGTATCAAGCTCTGCTGGCCCCGATATAATGAGCTCAGTCTCTGCATTATTGCCACTTAGTTCTGCTCCTCATTTTGTTCACATCTCTGTCCTCCCCTGTACAGTTATTATTGAGTGCTCAGGAAGTCTCCAACCATCTAGCAGCTGTGTAATTTGAGTATAAGTGTTGTTGCATTTTGTGCTTGTACTGTATAGCATAAGTTTAATTTGTAGGCCTAGTGAAGTTTTTGTAATTCATGTAGGGTTCTTTATGTCAGTCATTTTTGATAATATTTTGTATCTGTAATAATTTATCTTGCATTAACTGAGCATTACCCAGTGTATTTTCATTTTATCAGGGCTGACTTAGATAAATTTACTCTTGCTAATTTCGTGTTAATACATGCTATTGCAGTTAACCATATATTTAACCTGTTTTTTGCCATTACATTATCCTTATGAGTCCTGAATGTTTTGTTGTTAGTTTGAGCATTAAACTTTAACTTGTAATTTTACCTAACTCTTTTGTTTTGAACCTGGAACTTTACGGGACAGTAGTGATTTTTAGTATTCTCACTTAAAGTGTACATTATCTTTCTCTGTTCCGTAACAATAGATAGACAGACAGAGAGATAGGTAGATAGATGGATAGACAGGCAGATAGATGTGTATATGTTTTGCTCCATAATGATCATAGGGACCTTGGGCTTGGATACTCAGTCGTGACATTTAAGGCGAGGGTGACCAAATTTACTCGTCCTTGAGTGGCATTATGCGAGCAGTAAACTCCAACTACCTCTCGGATGTGGGCCCTTACAGACTCAGTCCAACTGGAGGGTCTTAACTCTCTAATGAACCAGGTGTCATTTGAATATACGTTTATCATCCAACGTAGTAATCGATTTCCTAGCCTACAGAAAGCCATTTGGTTTGTTACTCAGTGCAGTCATCTGATGACAGCACTACATCGAATGAGTGGATGGTGGGCGCCCCCTCCTACCACCAAGAATTATTTGTCCGAGCTCGTGTATCGCAGTGAAGGACCTAAAGTGAGTATGGTGGAAGGGTAGGGGAAGGTGGGGGAAGAGGATGGAGAGGGAGAATGCTAATGGGAAGGGTGGATTGGGATGTGCAAAGGATGGGAGAGTGTCATCGAATCTGGTATAAAGTTTTTATCTAAGTTTTGATCAGAGTGAAGGCTGTCTATTATAAGGGTATAAGTTTCAAAGATATGTTGCACCTAAAATACCCAGGAGCTAAGGCAGGAAATAAAGTACCAAATAAAACGATAAAAAAAAATAAATAAATAACGACTACACGTACACAGCCTTCTTCCACTGTGACAACAGTGAGTTATATTGTTAAACTGGTTTACAAACCACAAAAAATTACTGGCCCTTCGTAGGTGGCCTGTCTTGAAATCAACAGAAGATCTCACTGTCTTGTTAAAGAAGTTGGGGAGTTACGGGAGTTTAAGAAGGGAATGACATAGCTGAGGAAATTATGCCAACGCCTTCAGTTCGGGGACGCGCGAGTGTGTTATATCCATGCTATCTCCAGACATTTTTTGTCAGCTCAGGAGAGACTCTTCGAACTGGATGGGTTCAGTATAGCCTACATTAACCCCTTTACAAGCAAGAGATTTTCTTAAAATAAAGACGTCGCGTCGGGGCGGTAAAAATTCACAACAAAGAGACTTCACCAGACTAAAAGCTTATGAACTTGATAGCCCGGCGGAGGTAAACATGTTGTGTGCAAGCACAGTAAAAGACACCACACACTCGGACCCAGCGCCAGAACTCCCACTTCAACGCTGCTACGTCAACACCCAAAGGAACGCTATTTTCTCTGCTTTCTTTTTCTTTTTCTCTCTCTTTTTTTGCGTTCAAGTAGTCATTGCTTGTTTTTTCTTACATTCTCGCCCCAAAGCGTTAGGGCGTTAAGTGTTTGGTCCTGTTGGTCTGTCTTTTTGTCTGTGTCTGTCTATTTGTCTGTCTGTCTTTTTCTTAGATAATGGTTAAACTATTGAATGGAACTGTACCAAATCCAGCCAACGGCCATGCCAGCCAACGGCCATGCCACGTTGAGTACACCACTTCCCGTCCGATCAGCGAAGTTAAGCAACGTTGGGTCTGGTTAGTACTTGGATGGGTGACCGCCTGGGAACACCAGATGCTGTTGGCATCCCTACGTGTCAAGTGGGGTTGGTGGAGGATTAGTGCCCCTCCCTGTAAAACAATTAACTCTAAGCCCTTGACCACCCCGTTTGGGATACATGGCGTCTGGCAATGGATGGATGGATGGATTTAGAACTATCAGAGAAACAGATGAATAATATTCAGGCGATAAAATCTTAGGACAAGGACCGAATTAACTCTAATAGTTTTTACCCGATTTTGACCAACTTGGTGGAAGGGCTGAGGAACAGAAAAGTTAAAGTATTCGGTTTTGAGAACAATCGGTCGAAGGTAAAGGTCACAAGTCAAGGTCAAAATTCCGACCTTCAACTAGGGTTGTTTTTATTTGATGTGGATGAAATTTTGTGGAAAGATTTAAGGTAAGTCAGTGATAAGATAACTTTATTTTCAGAACAATAAGTCAAAGTACAAGGCAAAGGTATAAGGTAAACCTAAGCACTTCACATCAGATTTAAACCAAACTTGGTGGATGGGTTAAAAGTCACACAATCGGTAAAAGATCTTGGGCACAGAGACGAGTCAGATGTTCGACCTTAAGTCCAAAGGATGCGATCAGTATGCAAGGATGATATGCATCAGCTTCGAAGTATGGTGATAAACCAAACAATTAACAACAAAGTAGAAGTGGGGAAGGTACTTCAATTCATTACGTCTGCACCATTGTTTTCCAACATTTTTTGTTTTCATTACTATCTATCTATCTATTGCCAGACGCCTCAATCCCGTTTGGGGTGGCCACAAACAAATCGCCTCCAAGTCGCCCTGTCCCCCGCCATTTCACTGCCCTGCTCCCAACTCACACCCCCCTCTCTCATATACCTCTCCACCCCATCCCTCCATCTCATCCTCGGCCTCCCCCTCCCTCTTCCCCCCTCCACCTCACTCACATACACTCTCTTCGTCAGTCTTTCACCCTCCATCCTCTCCACATGGCCAAACCACCTCAGTGTGTTCCTCATAACGCTTCCTATCACATCCACATCCACACCACAACGCTCCTTTATATCCTCATTCGTCAGCCTGTCTCTCCACGTGACTCCACAGGCTCCTCTTAAATAACTCATTTCCACTGCTCTCACTCTTGACTTGTGTCCTTCCAACAATGTCCAAGCTTCACTTCCGTACGTTAGAGTTGGTATCACAATACTGTCATGTAGTAACTTTTTCACTTCCATGCTCACTTCCCTGTTTCTTATCACTGCTTTCAAGGAACCAGCAACCTTTCTTCCCTGCTGTACCCTTTCAAGCACTTCACCCTCCAAACCTCCATCCTTACTCATCACACTACCCAAATACTTAAACGTACTCACATTTTCCAATTCCTCACCATCTAACCTCGCTGTACATTCACTAACTTCACCTCTCTCAAAGACCATCACTTTACTCTTCCCTACATTCACCTTTAGGTTCCGTTTCTTACACACTCTCTCAAACTCATCCACCAAGCCTTGCAGCTCCCCTTCGTCTTCACTCAACAACACAGTATCATCTGCAAACAACAGTACAGGGAGTTTCCAAACACTATCCTCTCTCACCAGGGCCACTCCAACATCCACTACCCTACCTTGTACCTCTTTTATTACCCCATCCATGTACAGATTGAACAACCATGGAGACATGACACATCCCTGTTTCAAACCAACTTTCAAAGAGAAAAATTCACTTAGTTCACCATCCACACGCACTGCAGCCTTCGCACCATCGTACATACTCTTCACAGCATTCAACAACTTCCCATCTACTCCATATATTCTTAACACTTTCCACAATCCTTGTCTATCCACCCTGTCATATGCTTTCTCCAAATCCATGAAAGCCACATACAACTTCTTTCCCTTCTCTAGAAACTTTTCCACTATAGATCTAAGAATGAATATGTGATCTACACAACCTCTTCCCTTCCTAAAGCCTCCCTGTTCTTCTCCAACTAATTTCTCTGTTCTTTCTCTAACACTGTCTATAAGTATCCTACCATACACTTTTCCTATTATACTAAGAAGACAAATGCCCCTATGATTACCACACACTTCTTTTTCCCCTTTTCCTTTGTACAAGGGAATAATTATACCTGATTTCCAATCCTCCGGGACTCTACCTTCCTCCCAGGCCAATCTGCACATCTTCCACATCCATTCTACTACTATCTCTCCCCCATGCTTCAGCATTATACCACAGACTCCATCAATTCCTGGGGCTTTTCCCGATTTAACTTTCTTCATTGCTTCCACAACTTCTATCCTACTGATTTCTTCCTGTCTTCTCACCTCCCTCCTTCTCCCAGCCATTCCCCAGCCACTTATACTCGCATTACTTCCATCCTCTACGTTCAACAATTCCTTAAAGTGTTCTCTCCATCTGCTCACTTTTTCTCCCTTCTCCACTAGTAATCTACCATTTTTATCTTTCACTCCCCTGCTAACTTCACTTCCACCCTGTCTTACTCTTTTCACTTCTCTCCAGAACATTTTCTTACAGTCCCTCCACTTTACACTCAAATTCCTTCCAAATTCCTCATCCACTCTCTTCTTACTCTCTCTTACTAATCTTTTCACCTCTCTCTTCCTTTCCACATATAACTCTCTCTTCCGCCTCTCAACTTCTTCCACGCCCCTATTTCTCACCCATTCATTGTATGTTTTCTTCTTTTGTGCCACAGCCTGTTTCACCTCTTCAGTCCACCACGCTGTTCCTTGCACCCCCCTCCGCCTTCTCTTCCTTCCACACACCACATCACATGCTGCACATATTTCTTCTGTAAATATCTTACACACACCTTCCACATCTCCCATCTGCTCCAATTCATATTTGCCCAATCGTTTTCATTACCATACTCCAAAATCACACGTGGCCACTGCTTGCGTAGACATGCCTTTAGCCCCATGCACTGCGCGGGTGTTGCCCTTCACTGAGAGCTTCTTGTTTCCAGTGTGTCCAGCTCTGGGCATAGACATGATACCCCGTTCCCTGAGGCCCAACAAACCTCATGGGTGTCATACTCTTTCACATGCCACCACTTTGTCGCTCATACCCACTGTTCTTATCGAATATCATCCCAATAATGAAGAGTTAATATTTTTGCACGTGTGCCTCTTTGTTGTTGGTCTCCTTGTGTTGCTGGTCTCCATGCGTTGTTGGTCTCCTTGTGTTGCTGGTCTCCTTGTGTTGTTGGTCTCCTTGTGTTGTTGGTCTCCTTGTGTTGTTGGTCTCCTTGTGTTGTTGGTCTCCTTGTGTTGTTGGTCTCCTTGTGTTGTTGGTCTCCTTGTGTTGTTGGTCTCCTTGTGTTGTTGGTCTCCTTGTGTTGTTGGTCTCCTTGTCTGTCTGTGACCTCTCTCTCTCTCTCTCTCTCTCTCTCTCTCTATGTGGGAACGGGGGGTTGGGGAGAGGAGGTGTACTATGCCTACCTGTCCATCTCCGGGTCATATCTGTGTGTGTGTGTGTGTGTGTGTGTGTGTGTGTGTGTGTGTGTGTGTGTGTGTGTGTGTGTTTCATTTATGATGAATGTTTATGGATGTAATATTTTAGATATATAACAAAATGAGAGAGAGAGAGAGAGAGAGAGAGAGAGAGAGAGAGAGAGAGAGAGAGAGAGAGAGAGAGAGAGAGAGAGAGAGAGAGAGAGAGAGAGAGAGAGAGAGAGGGCGCCATTAAAGTCGTCTTCGAAATTACTGACTGAAAACCAATACGGAATCAAGTCCTTTCCAATCCTCTAGGTCCTACTCTCTCTCTCTCTCTCTCTCTCTCTCTCTCTCTCTCTCTCTCTCTCAGTTTTCGTCCTTCTGTGTCTATTTTTCTCTTGGTCTCTTAATGGCTATTTATGTATTTGCTGGTCAACCAGTATGGCAGTCAGTTGATTGGTTAGGCAATCCATCACTCAGTCAATAGTCAGTGAGTCAGTGATTGAAGCAGCTAGCCAGACAGTCAGTCAATCAGTCAGTCAAGTAGCCTATCAGTCAAACAGCCAATCAATTATTCAGTCAATCAGTTAGTCAAACAGTCATTCAATATGTCAGCTGTCAGTAGGTTATATGCAGTTATTCAGTCAGTTACTCAGTAGGTTATGCAGTCAGTCAGTTAGTCTGCCAGTCAGTCAGTTAGTCAAGCAGTCTGACAATCAGTTAAGCAGTTAGTCAATCAGTCAGTCAGTCAAGCACTTAGTAAGTCAGTCACTGAATAGCTATCAGTTAGTTAGTTGGTCAATGACTCAGTAAGACAGTCCATCAGTCAGTCAGTAGTCAGTCTGTCAGTCAGTCAGTTAATCTGTCGCTCAATCAGCCAGTCAGGCAGTCAGTCAGTGAATTAGTCAGCCAGTCAAGCAATCGGTCGGTCAGTCAATCAGTCAGTAACTCAGTACGTCAATCAATCGGTCAGTCAATTAAGCAGTCGGTCAGCCAGTCAGTCAGTCAATTAAATGTGTAATGGAGGTGGTGCGTGGGGAGTCAGACACTGTGCCACAAATGCCAAGTCAGGTCTCCTCTTGTTGTTTCCGTCTCTATCTTGCTTGTTTCTTTTCCCTTTCTATGTTTCTCTCCACTCTCTTGCTTTTCCCTTCACGTTTTCTCGTCTGTTTCTCTCCTCTCTATTGTTCCCCCTCCCCTTTTCTCTGTTGTATATCTTTCCTCTCTTATGCTCTCTCTTTTTCTTTTCTCCTCTGTGTTTCTCTCCTCTCTCTTGCTTTTCCTTCTTTTTTTCTCTTCTGTGTTTCCCTCCTCTCTCTGGTTGCCCTTCCCTTTGGCTCTTCTGTGTTTCTCTCCTCCATATTAATTTCCCTTACTTATTCTTCCACCTTATTTTCTTTCACCTATAATTGCAAGCTTTTATGAGTTTTTATGTTTTTTTTTTTTTCTTTTCAATTTAGCTAGAGAGAAAGTGTTTGAGTCGCGCACTCGCACTTTTGGCATTCATGGAGAGAAAATGTAAAGTACTTCATACTGAAAGTAACAACGTCCATGCGAACTACAAAATGAACAATATCCAGTTATCAAGTACAGACAATGAAAAGGATCTTGGTGTGATAATATCAAATGACCTAAAACCAAGTAAGCAGTGCACAGAGGCAGTTAAAATTGCGAACAAGCTGGTGGGTTTTATTGGAAGAACTTTCGAGTTTAAATCGGAAAAAGTCATACTTACCTTGTACAACTCACTAGTGCGCCCCCATCTTGAGTATTGTGTGCAATTCTGGTTTCCATACTACAGAAAGGACATTGCAAAATTAGAGAAAATTCAGCTAAGAATCACAAAAATGATACCACGACTTAGAAACAAACCATATGAGGAACGCCTTGAATCACGTCATTATACATTTTTCAATTTATTCGATGCAAATTAAGTAATATAAGCACAGATTAGGATCTGCACAGATAACCCTGAGTTAACGGTCACTACTCTTACTTTCGACCTGTGATGGGCTGTGGATCACTGAGGGTTCCTGTTAGTCAAGTGACCGCCATCGGGATTTTTTTAATGTACCAGGGGTCACTGCTTCAGGATGAAACTTGTGTACTTGTCCCACATGGGAGAGTTCCTTATCTCAGTGGAGTGAACGGAGCTAGGGCCTGACTGACTGCTGCCTACCTCAAAAGCACAAGGCAAGGCTGCCGCACCACCCCTAAACATCCAAACTGCGCAGTCCCCTCGTGTCTACAGGACACCCCATAAACTTAACATAGTGTCACGTAATGTCATTATACATTTTTCAGTTACTCAGTGCAAATGAGGTAATATGCAGTAAGCACAGATTAGGATCTGCACAGATAGCCCTGAGTTAACGGTCACTACTCTTACTTTCGACCTGTGATGGGCTGTGGATCACTTAGGGTCCCTGTTAGTCGTGTGACCACCATCGGGATTTTTTTTTAATGTACCAGGGGTCACTGCTTCAGGATGAAACTTGTGTACTTGTCCCACATGGGAGAGTTCCTTGTCTCAGTGGAGTGAACGGAGCTAGGGCCTGATTGACTGCTGCCTACCAAAAAAGCGCCAGGCAAGGCTGCCGCACCACCCCTAAACATCCACTCTGTGCATTGCACATCCACACTGTGCACTGTGCAGCCCCCTTTTATCTAAGACACCCGTCGTATATATTTCAATCCCCCCAATGCAAAGAAAGCAATATAAGCACAGATTAGGATCTGCACAGATAACTCTGAGTTAATGGTCACTACACTCACTTTCGACCTGTGATGGGTTGTGGATCACTGAGGGTCCCTGTTAGTCAAGTGACCACCATCTGGATTTTTTTAATGTACCAGGGGTCACTGCTTCAGGAGGAAACTTGTGTACTTGTCCCACAGGGGAGAGTTCCTTGTCTCAGTGGAGTGAACGGAGCTAGGGCCTGATTGACTGCTGCCTACCTCAAAAGCGCCAGGCAAGGCTGCCGCACCACCCCTAAACATCCACACTGTGCAGTGTGTAGTTTCCACGTTATGTCAACAGACTTCCCATAAACTCAATGTACCGGTTTATAATGTCATGCCGTAACTATTAGTTTATTTGATTACTTTCTCTTTCAGGTTACTCAGTCGGGTAGCTTATAGATAAAGTATTATAGAATGTGACTTTTCCTTTCCAGTTTTTCCTATGAAATTTCCATGTCAGTTTTTCCATGCTGCATGGTGGTTTTTCTCACTTTTTCCTGGAGGGTTTGGTGATGGGGGGAGCCTTCTTGCTTTACTATCCTTATCCTTCAGCATGTAGAGTTAGATCTTGTAGTCATAGTTTTCTCTGTAACAAGCAGCCTCGAAAGGACCATAAGGTCTGTTGCTGTTTGCTTTCCTATGTAATCCTATGTAATCCAATGTGTCTTGTTTCCCTGCTTGCCCAACACCTGCTCTGCTATTTTCTTCCCTTGCATGTTTGAATCACTTTAGTTCATTCACCATAACACAGAGATCTTCATTTTGCTGATCCTTTCCCCAAGCGCAATGGTATCCTTTAAACAGCACATTTTCGTAATTCGCACCGAATTCAAGTGTTGTTCTCTTGTTACATAACAGTCACAAAGGTGGAGAGACGGAAGTGTTACAAAGTTAACATACTGTAGTTTCCTAAACTGCCTAGTTTGCCTGCCACTTGCTTGTTGAAACGTTTGGTCGGGTATGCTAACAAATATTCTTATGTATTAGTGTTCGCTTCCCAAGTGACGATCTTTCTCTTGCATTACCTATTAGCAGTCTGTTGTTCTCTGTCATATACCAGAATCCATACGGTATGACGTGATATATGTAAATGAACTAATCAATCCTTCTGTTAGTCAATTAGTAATCAGTCAGCCAAGACAAGACAGTTAATCACTCAGTGAGTCATTTAATCAATCAGGGCGCGTCCACACGTGCTCTCGAACATATGTTGGCAACACGGCTGGTAACATGTTCGGGAACATATTTGCAGCAGCATTTGGACAGACGTAATCAAACATGTATCAGTGCAGTTTCGAACACTGGCAGCTGAGGCGATGGGATAAGTGTGTTCATACCAAGCAGCTGAGACTTCATCATGATGTTGCCGGTGTTCATACCATGCAGCTGAGACTTCATCATGATGTTGCCAACATGATCTGGACGCTGCTGTTCCCAACATGTTTGCAGCGTGTTCGTTACTGTGTTGCTTACATGTTGCCAGTACATGTTCGAGCACACGTGTGGACGCGACCTAAGTAAATCAGTTATTCGCCCAGTAAACAAGTCAGTTATTCAGTAAGCAAATCAATTATTAAATCAGAGAGTAAACAAGATGCCCAATATATCAGTAAGTCTCTTAATTAATTTGCAAGCAAGTCAGTCAGCTAGTAAAGCGTAAATACGGCAAGTCAATTAGTCAGTAGGTCAGTTAGTCACTCAGGTAGCTTGTCAGTCAATGAGTCAGAAACCTAATTAGTAAATCAGTCAATCAGTCAGTTAGCAGGCAACTCAAATAGTAAGTCATTGAGTCAATCAGCCAGTCAGTGAGTCAGTCAATGAGTCAGTCAATCAATCAGTCAATCAATAGGTACGTCAATCAGTAAGGCAGCTTATAAGTCAGTCAGTCAGTTAGACAGTGAGCCAGCCAGTCAGTCTTTTAATGTTAAATGATAAGGTAGACACGTACAGTAAATCAGTAAGCAAATCAGTTAATCAGTCAGCCAGTCAGCAAATCAGCAGCGCGGTGTGGTGTGCAGTGGCGGTGTGTAGCGTCATTAAGCTCAGATACACAAGTTCGGACTCACCTTTTTCGCATACTAAAACAGGGTGACAAAAAATGCATTCAAATATATTAAAAACATAAGAATATTATTAGCAAGAACAACAGATAAGAATCGGATCAGACTGCTGGATATCTATATCTATATCTATATCTATATCTATATCTATATCTATATCTAGAGAGAGAGAGAGAGAGAGAGAGAGAGAGAGAGAGAGAGAGAGAGAGAATCTGACCATTTTAACTTAGCATCAAAGATCATTGCCGCCAAATAGCAATTAAGGAATAACAAAAATACAAAGAAAAGTGATACTTATCAGGTAAAATAGAAAAGAGTATACATCTTTATCTGTCAATTAATCAGTCAGTTACTCACTCACTCACTCAATCATTCACTCCATTAATCTATCTATCTATTAATCTATCCATCTGAATGCCTTTACGTATACACATAGGCTAAATACATGAAAATAAAATACATGAAAGCATTGAATAATTAATCCTTGCTCTGCAAATACCATTAAAATGTTTGAGTTTTACAAACTTGTAATCAAGATGATTACAGAGAAAAATACATCATTTATATTCTGAATATATATATATATATATATATATATATATATATATATATATATAGAGAGAGAGAGAGAGAGAGAGAGAGAGAGAGAGAGAGATGGATAGATATAGATAGATAGATACATTCACAGATAGACAGATAGATAGATAGATGTGTAATATAGTGGGTGATACTTTTTTTTGTATTCGCCTGCTTTTTTTCAGTCTATAATTATTTCTTTTGTAACTCAAGAGACACTATGGAAAATCAGCGCGAAATCTGCCCTCGATTTTTCACTGTCTTTACAGAACCACAGTTGCCAAGACCATCGCAGGTTATTGAACTGCTCTTTTGTGTTTTACCACAGCGAGGCAAGGGAGTCTGAGTTTCAGGTTGGTTATTTTACTCATTTTTATTGTATGGCATTTCTCTTAGTTTGCATGTGAGCAAAGATTTTAAGGAGCTACGCTTTTTTTCTTGCCCAGGTTGTAGTTGGCATTCGGCCGACCACATTATTCTGGGATCGGACCCGAATCTGATCATGTCCTTATGTGCGGTGTCGCCACAGCTGCTAAAGGAGGAAGTGTTCTTCAATTCCGCAACCGTTCAGGAGGTACAGTGACTATAATCTAGAGGTGGTGTCCTGGGATATGGCATTACATTACTGCAGTTCGTTTTACACAAAAAGTATAATAGAACGTTAGATGTGAATGCCTGCTTAATAGCTTATAATAATTTTCGAATGTGTGGAGTACCCAAGAGTTGACTGAGGTGGTGTATGGGGTGGACAGTGTGGCGTGGACAGTACCCCTGTGACCTCCTTGTGTCAGGTATCACTCTTCATTATCCCAGGAAGTCACTTCCTTGATGACTAAACTCAGCTGGTAATGACCGTGTGGACATTAGCGAGGGTAGGGGACGATGGTGAAGTTGTGGTTGTTTGTGACAGAGATGTGGGTGGCGCTGGTTGTTGTTAGTGCTGTTGTTCTTAATGCAAGGAAGAAAGGACTAAAGACTGAACGTCTGTAAAAACGGTCTTTCTTTCCAAGGAAAACAACAAAATGGAACCCATTTATTGATTAATTCATTCAGAGATGCATGGAAACAATGAGTTTAGAAGACAGGAAGAAGTACAGAATAAGGAAGACAGTTACAGAGTTCACCTGTTCATACTTAATGGACTGACAGCATCGCTTAATTCTTGCATTTGAGACTGACAGAAAATGGGTAAAAAGCAAGAGAGTGAATCCAGACGGGTGTTATTGGTGCTTGTGTTTGCGTCACTGGTGTTAGTATTGTTGGTGGTGGTGGTAATGGTGGAGATATAGTCCTCAGTGGATATGGTTATTGCTGGTGTGGTTAGTGGTGGTGATGGTGGCGGTGATCAGCAGCAAGGGTGATGGTCGTTATTAGGTGCGAATACCTGATGATCATAGTGGTGGCTGTGGTGATTATAAAAAATAATGATGGCTGACGTGCTGATTTAAAATAATAAAGAAGACTGCACTAGCTGTTCCTTTCAAAGACAGCTAAGAGAGAGAGAGAGAGAGAGAGAGAGAGAGAGAGAGAGAGAGAGAGAGAGAGAGAGGAGCTAGTCTTAAGATCTGTCCATGTTGATAGGTATGGACACATTGTCTTTCATCACTTCATTACAATGACATTACTTTCATTTTATTCTTGCTGCAATAATACAAATTCTGTAAGTTAAGAAACCGCTCGGAAAGTCTCTCCTAAAGTAGATACAATCAATGCAGCAACACTGAAGCACTGAGGGCTTGAGGACTACTCCGCCTTGAAAAGAATCCTGGATGTGGGCCCATCAAGGTGGGTGAAGTCTTAAGACTGATTATGGGAAAATGCATCATGAAGGTGGGGAAAGATGACATTAAGCGGGCAGTTAGCAACCTCCAAGTGTGTGCAAGCCATCAAGCAGGAACTGAGGCAGCAATTCACTCCATGAGGAAAATATATTAAGAAGAGGACGGTCGGGCAGTCATACTAGTTGATGCCCCAAATGCATTTAATTCCATCAACCCGTAGTCAATACTACACAACATCAAGGTGATGTTGCGCATTCGCGCAATATGTCGAAAACACCTACTAAGAACCAGCAGACCTCTACATTGTGGGTACGACAGCTGCTTATGATGTCGGTGTAATCCAGTCCACAGAAGGAACTACCCAGGGGGACTCCGTTGCCATGGCTATGTATCCCCTGGCCATGACAGTGCAGCAACAACAGGTCAAGTACGAGGCCACCAATGTAAGACAAGTAACATATGCAGATGATCTTACAGGTGCTGGAAAGGTGGAAGATGGGAGGAAATGATGGAACCTTGTAATATCTCATGGCCCTGAAATAGGTTACTACCCTATTGCAAGTAAGTCCATCTTGATCGTGAAACCAGCTTACTATCAAGACGCACAGGAAGCCTTCAGAGACAAACGTGATAGTGACAAAAGAAGGTCAGAGGCATCTAGGTGTTGTGAAACTAAGGAATTGAAAGACCAATTTGTGAGTGATAAGATAAAGAGAGGGGTAGAAGAAATACATTTACTATCCAGCCACGCAAAAACAGAACCCCATACAGCATTCACCGCATTTACATATGGTATAAAACACAAATGGACCTTCGTGATGCGGTCCATCCCCGAGAAATTGTTGCTGCCACAACCACTAGTGGATGATAGGATTGGACCATTCCTCCCATCACTGACTAATGGCCACATCCCCACACCAGAAGAGAAAGATCTTCTAGCACTTCCACCCAGGATGGGAGGCCTCGGCAGTATAAACCCAACAGCCATGGCAGGCTATGAACACGGAATATCATTTAGGCTCGCTGAATCCTTGTTACAGAAGACTTGTGCCCAGGTTGAGGCGAGTGAAATTGACTAACAACAGCAGAAAGATATAAAGACAAACAGGCAATGAACGAAAAGCAAGACCAGCTGCAGCACATAACCGAATATCTTTCATCAGTACAGTGCAGAAGAGCTGAAAATGCACAGGAGGGTGGGGCACTGAATTGGCTGACGACCCTGCCTCTCAAGGCAAAAGGCTTCCACTTCAGCAAACAAGAATTTATGGACTCCATAGCCTTGAGATATGGGTTACCAATATAGGACCTAAATCAACAGCGTGCCTGCGGCACTGTCTTTGATGGAAACCATGCAGTGATTTGCAAGAAGGGAGGATTTGTTTGCATTCGACATAATGAAGTACGCAACCTCACCGCGAAAATGCTACAGGAAATATCCCATGATGTCACCGCAGAGCCACCTCTGCTCCCTCTAGACGGTTAGCACTTCATCCACAGAACAGCAAATACATCAAATGACGCAAGCGTGGACGTCAGTGCTCGTGCTCGGGGTTTCTGGACACGTGGGCAGAAAGCTTTCTTCGACATTAGGATATTTGATCCTACGGCAGCATGTCACCGCCAACTGTCTCTCGAGGCTGCACTCAAGAGGAATGAACAAGAAAAAAAACAGAAATTATTAAGAAAGGATCCAACACGTGGACCACTCCCTTTGTGTTCACATCAGGTGGGATGGGTCTAGAGGCGGGGAGATTCTACACTAGACTGGTAGAGGTTTATTTCTGAGAAGCATCAACCCCATATTTGTTATGGCCTGGATGAGATGTCGATTGTCATTGTTCCTCGTGAGGTCTGCACTCTTATGCCTTAAGGGCACAAGATCATCAGCCCTCAGGCTTGTGTCTCTAGCGGGTATGGGTTACGAAGCATCTGTGGTAGAGTTGCACAGACCAGCGATTCCAATAGATTAATATCTTTATTGGCAGGTAATTATAATGAATGAAATTAATTTCATAAAAGTAGTAATAGATGGTTGGTAACCACAGCCGTTGGTGTGCTTGGGGTCAACGGATTGTACTTTGAGGGCTCGTGTTAACCTTCACTTTACAACTACAAATGGTGAACTGTATTACGGAGGTTGGTTTTGATCACAATAAAAATCCCAAATGGATGGATAGTAGTAGTAGTAGTAGAAGTAGTAGTAGTAGTAGTAGTAGTAGTAGTAGTAGTAGTTGTTGTTGTTGTTGTTGTTGTTGTTGAAGTTACTGCTGTTGTAGTTGTTATTGTTGTAATTGTTGTTGTAGTTGTTGTTGTAACTCCAGGCTTATCTTAATATGAGCCTTGTGAATTACAGGCTGAAGCGGCTCTCTCCTTCTTTCCACCATCCAGCTTTCGGGGGATAGGAAGGGAGCTGAGGGATGTTTTTATAAGCACGCTGGGGAGACAGTCAGATACATTGATGCCACTGTGAAAATACATTCCTCTCCACCACCACTGCAACTCGTAGGAGGAGGGAAAGGCAGACTGAGGAAGACAGTTCCCGAATTGATTAGCTGTGTATATGAAAGTGTGAAAGTACCGATTATCTCATACATTTCGAGACCTGGACAGTAGAGGGATAAGGGTGCGTTGCTGGACAGTAGAGGGATAAGGGTGCGTTGCTGGACAGTAGAGGGATAAGGGTGCGTTGCTGGACAGTAGAGGGATAAGGGTGCGTTGCTGGACAGTAGAGGGATAAGGGTGCGTTGCTGGACAGAAGAGGGATAAGGGTGCGTTGCTGGACAGTAGAGGGATAAGGGTGCGTTGCTGGACAGTAGCGGGATAAGGGTGCGTTGCTGGACAGTAGAGGGATAAGGGTGCGTTGCTGGACAGTAGAGGGATAAGGGTGCGTTGCTGGACAGTAGAGGGATAAGGGTGCGTTGCTGGACAGTATAGGGATAAGGGTGCGTTGCTGGACAGTATAGGGATAAGGGTGCGTTGCTGGACAGTAGAGGGATAAGGGTGCGTTGCTGGACAGTAGAGGGATAAGGGTGCGTTGCTGGGTGGGTGCTGCGTGCCCTACGTAATGGAAGAGATGGAGGCAATGTGTTCAGAGGAGTACTGACAGTGTAAACAGCGACAAGGCACACACACACACACACACACACACACACACACACACACACACACACACACACACACACACACACACACACACACACAGAAAGAGAGAGAGAGAGAGAGAGAGAGAGAGAGAACACACACACACACACACACACACACACACAGATAGAGAGTGAGAGAGAGAGAGAGAGAGAACACACACACACACACACACACACACACACACACACACACACACACACACAGATAGAGAGAGAGAGAGAGAGAGAGAGAGAGAGAGAGAGAGAGAGAGAGAGAGAGACTTTAGAAATGTAAGGGATCAAGGTAATTTAACAATAGTTAGAGGGTTGGGAATGGTCACTCACTTCCAGAACAGCTGAAGTGTTGGCAGCCTTTCACCAGTACGGAAATATTCAAGCTGACAAAAATAAGAGTCAGGCTTGGCGGGGTGTCAGCAAGGAAGCACGGTTCAGAACAACAGGATAGTCCCCGCCAGAGCTGTACACATTATCAGTAGCATAGTGGAGGGGAGAGGGAGGGGAGATGAAGGAAGGACAAATGTGAGAAAGGGGTCATGGCAGCGAAGAGGTTAAAACTCCACAGAGCTAAATGTATCCTAACTAAGATTTGTCCTCAACAGGTATTTTCGTAACAACAAACAAGTTCAGGCCCAAGCCTTGAAAATAACCAGTGGCTATAGATAGTTTCATTAGAGGGAAATGTTTATTGGCCAAAATTCTGCCTCCCCCATTTGGCTATCCAATACCCGCCTACATCGTAATTATAGGATTATTGGCAGGGTTAACCGCCACCTCTGATGTTTTATCCTAACCAGAAGGCTGTTCAAAAAGGAGGCATCGTTAACCAGTTCATTACGTTGACGTCTTTTTCATTTAGTCTGACTGCCAACATTTTGCCTCATGATCTATCTAACTGTCTATGTATCTGTTTACATCTATCTGTTTATCTGTCTACCCATCCATCTATCTATATATGAAGAGATAGATAGATAGATAGATAGATAGATAGATAGATAGAGAGAGAGAGAGAGAGAGAGAGAGAGAGAGAGACCGTATATGGTTAATCATAGCTAACATGCTCTATCCTACTTTAACGCATTCGGCCCAGGGAGGGACAGTTACCCGGCACTGAAAGGATTATTAAAGATTGTATCTAACACGCCTTTGAACAGTCCTTTCTAAAACGAAGAAGATCTTCCGAACACAGCAACAACAAAATACATTATTGGGCAGAACACACTAACCCTTTCATCACGGTGACGTATTTTCCTTTTTAATTAAGTTACCACCAGGTGTTCTTAGGTAAGTTTGGGAAGGCCTGTAACTGTGAAGAGGTTAATGAAGGTTAAAAGTCAGTTCAATATGTCTCTCCAAAAAATAATAAGGCAAGCAGGGATAATGTAAAAATTAAATCATTGTTGTGAAGGGAACAAAGAGATTGGCTTTGTTACTCAGAATGTACAGCACAGTGAGAATTACGCTGCTTTATTATTATTATTACTATTAGTAGTAGTAGTAGTAGTTGTAGTAGTAGTGGTAGTAGTAGTAGTAGTAGTAGTTGTAGTAGTAGTGGTAGTAGTAGTAGTAGTAGTAATAGAAGCAGCAGCAGCAGCAGCAGTAGTAGTAGTAGTAGTAGTAGTAATAGTATTTGCCCAAGTCTGGACATAAGCTACGAAATAATATATAGGTGTGCATTTTTTTTTTTTATGTGTCCGACTCTGGGCAAAGGCTTCAGGGCCTATATCCCAAGGCCCAGTAGCCCTCCTACACACGTCCACATGTCACCACTTCGACACTAACACCCACCGTCCATACTGAATAAATGCTAGGGTTGTCTCATATAGGACTGGTGTACTAGTAATAGCGGGGGTATTGTAAATATCTATTCAATTCAGTGCTATAAATAACGGGGCAGTGAGCAGCGACTTTACAAACCCAGCGACATGATCTTCGGTGCACAACTAACGTTTCAGAGCAGGCTTAGTATGCAAGTTTAAAACTTGTTGGAGTAAAAATAAGTATACCAATTTCTTGATCCCTTCTGCACGTTCCGTAGGCACAGCACCCAACAAAATTTCCCACTTCACCATTTGAACACTAATTCTGAGTATATGCCAGGACTGTATTACTCGGATCTTATGTCGTGTTATCAGCGGGATTTTCTTCCTGGGTTTGAAGATGCCAGTCGTATGAGAGCAACACAGGCTTATCGCATCCACGACTCCCGAAGCGTTAGAGGCTGTTGTTTTGATCCGTGTGTGTGTGTGTGTGTGTGTGTGTGTGTGTGTGTGTGTGAATAAAATAAGTCAAACGGTTTTCATAACTTGGTGATACAGATGAGGGTGAAATCTTTATCACTTTTATTCTGGTTCAGCCAATTTTATGCAGCCCTGAAAAACCCTTTCTTAAAAGCAGGACGACAAAGCCTACATTATATTCAACACATCCAGGTCAAAAAGATTCTCATGTGACAAAAGAATGTCTTCTACAAATTCTATGAGCAAAATAATGTCTGTTTTGAATGAGGAATAGTATTGACGGTTTTGATAAATAAGAAATGTTCCCGAATGACTGCGACTACAAGCTATTATTATTGTCAAAAATCCCTTATTGTGACATGCAATTAAAATGGGGAGCAGCAAAATCCTGAACGTTTAATGTTAAATAAATTATATATATTCTCCAGTATAAAAAAAGAAGTGAGGGGTTAATTGATTTTATTGAACACTACTGAACCAGTAAAAATATGACACTCTTTGCCGTTAATTACTTTAGCCAGACAGAAATAACCCTAGCATGGCCGGGACAACTCTAGTAATCTATTCCAGGTGACGCCAGGCGAGTTTATACAGGTATCAGTAAGTCATAGGAACTTGTGTTAATTGCACGTAAAATGAAAGTGAAATGTATACTCTATGCCACTGAATATTTTGATACAGGTTTCTTGCCATCATCATCATCATCATCATCATCATCATCATCATCATTATCATTATCAATATCATCATCATTATCATTATCATTATCTTCACTCTGCCTCGTTCTGTCTATCTATCTATCTGTTTAGCTGTTCTGTCTTTCTAGTGTATGTTTGTCAGTTTGTCTTATTTCTTTTCTCTTTCTCCATTTCTCGTCTCTCTCTCTCTCTCTCTCTCTCTCTCTCTCTCTCTAACAAACCAAACTTCACCCAGGCTTTAGGGGCCAATCCTACTTAAAGGAACTCCCTAAGTAAACGTTCACCTGATGCTATCTGTGTGTGTGTGTGTGTGTGTGTGTGTGTGTGTGTGTCTATATCCTTCCCCGTATCCATATATCTCTCCACCTATCGAGCTACATATCCATTAAGCAATAAAATTTACCCATCTGATATATATATATATATATATATATATATATATATATATATATATATATAGATAGATAGATAGATAGATAGATAGATAGATTAGATAGATAGTTATATTGTATATCATCATCATCATCATCATTTAAGCCGTTGAGGTCCACTGCAGGACCGGCCTATCCCTACCGAAGCAGGGACGATACAGCCAATGTATCTCTACCCAGTGGCTTAGGCTGTCTGCTAGAGACTGTATGTAGAGTAAGAAGTGCTTGTGAGTGTGACTGTAGTGTTGTAGTGGCTTTGGATGTGTGTGTAGTCTGTGAACAAAGTGTAAACGGCCCGCCTTAAGCCGATTGGGTGCAAGCATACTAGTATGCAACACTGGTTCAACGACAGCACCCCTTGTGTCCGCCAAAGTAGCAAGTGGCTTGATGAACGCTTCCCAAAGTTTTTACAACTCTGGCGGGAGGCGAACCCGCGCTCACCAGTGTGCGAAACGCACACTCTACCACTGTATCACAGAGGCTCCATACATCGGGGAAGGCGGTGGCTCAATCGGTAGAGAGATGGTCTGCAGTCCTAACGGACCGGGGTTCAAATCCCGCTGGGGCAGGGAACAGTTTAAGAATTTGAATTTCATATAAAGCAGACTTTACTGATCTACTAAAAGACCCGCCGACATGTCGTAAAAATACCCCCGCTAATACCAATACACCAGTCCTGTATGAGACAGCCCTAGCATGTATTCAGTATGGACGGTGGGTGTTAGTGCCGAAGTGGTGACATGTAGAGGTGTGCGGTACATAGGACGACTACTGGGTCTTGAAAGCAAGCTGTGAAGCCTATGCCCAGAGTCGGTCACATAAAAAAAATCTATCTATCTATATATATATATATATATATATATATATATATATATATATATATCCATCATTCAGTTCTACGTTGCCCCATGAGGAGCGTAGAAGGCCGGGGCTAGGCAACTTGGTCCTGACATTTAAGATGAGAGTATCTCTCTATCTCTCTATCTATGTATACAGTACATCTATCTATCTATCTATCTATATCTATCTATCTATCTACATATATATATATATATATATATATATATATATATATATATATATATATATATTTTTATATGTCTTCTATCTATTTCAGCGATGGATCTATCTATCCATCTCCCTATTAGGTCATTCTCGGTCAAGCTGCCAACAAAATAACATCCATGTAAGCCCCACCAGATAATTGTCTGTGTTGCCACCCCTCCACCTACCTAACAGTCTCTTTATTTCTCAGTCAGTCCATTAAACTATCTATCTATCTATCTGCCTATTTATCTATCTATCAATCTACTTCTGCCTGCCTATCCATTTGTCTAAATATTAATATAAATAGATTTGTCTAGCTATCTGTTTATAGATGGTTTAATATATTTATCTGTCTGTCTATGTATTTATTTACCTCCATGGTCTGTTGTCTTATTGTACGCTGTTTCTAAACCCATCTGGGGCAAAGAACAGTTTAAGAATTGAAGTTTCAATAAACAAGACTTTACTGATCTAGCATATGATCCACCGACAGGTCGTAAAACACCCCCGCTAATACCGATGCATCACTACAGTATGAGACTGTTCTATGTGTGTATTCAATACGGACAGTGGGTGTCAGCGCCAAAGTGGTGACATGTGGAGGTGTGTGGATGGTAGGAGAATTGCTAAGCCTCAAAAAACGGGGTCTTAAGCCTTTTTTCAGAGCCGTATACATTGTAAAAAGAAAAATACCTATCCAGTAACCAACCAGCTTACCTTTGATGTAACTGTTTATCCAGCTGGATAATTTCACCAGCGCTCGCACAGTGACAGCGGATGCTACGTTTTGAGTCTCGCATGTGTGTGTGTGTGTGTGTGTGTGTGTGTGTGTGTTTATTAACAAAATAGCTGCCTACCAAATCTGTTCTAACCAAAATTTGTGGAAACGTTGTGGTCAGACAATGAGTACCCTTGTTTTAAGCAGTATGTCAAAGGTCAAGGTCATAGGACAAAGACAACTTAAGCAGTTACCATCCGATTTAGACCAAATTTTGTGAATTGGTTGACGATAACCTGAGAATAAATGGGTTCGATTTTGAAAACAATCAGTCAAAGGTCTAGTTCACAGGTCTAGGTCAAAGTTCAACCCGTGTATCTGTGAATAAACAAAATAACTAAAACAGTTTTGATCTGATTTGATTCACACAACTGATGAGTTGAGGATCATCCAAGAGGATGAGGTTTATTTATTTATTTAATTATTAGGTACGAGGTCAAAGTGTTACTGTTATTTTAATATGGATATGCAACAAAGGCTTTACTTTGTATGTCAAACATATATATATATATATATATATATATATATATATATATATATATATATATATATATATATATATATATATTGTTACATAGCCTATGATTTCATCATCCTTTGTGTAATTCTACCGTACAGTATGCTCTATGTTTGATCACGAGCGTGTTCTACCTCACTCCCCCCCTCCTCCCTTATAATAGAGTAAGTCATTCTTTCTGTTGTTCAGAGCAGGATTGTCAACTCTTTGTCCCCATGGCTTCATTTGCGCGTCCTTCTTACAAGTTGTATCAAGCTCTGCCGGCCCCTATATAATGAGCTCAGTCTCTACATTAATTGCCACTTAGATCTACTCCTCATTTTGTTCACATCTCTGTCCTCCCCTGTACAGTTATTATTGTGAGTGCTCAGGAAGTCTCCAACCATCTAGCAGCTGTGTAATTTGAGTAAGAGTGTTAATGCATTTTTTCCTTGTACTGTATAGCATAAGGTGTTGATTTGTAGGCCTAGTGAGGTTTTTGTGATTCATGTAAGGTTCTTATTGTCAGCCATCATTAGTAATATTTTGTATCTGTAATAATATATCTTGCATTCACTGAGTATTATCTAGTATTGTCATTTTATCAGGGCTGACTTAGATAAATTTACTCTTGCTAATTTCGTGTTAATAGAGGCTATTGCAGTTAACCATATATTTAACCTGTTTTTTTGCCATTACATTATCCTTATGAGTCCTGAATGTTTTGTTGTTAGTTTGAGGATTAAACTTTAACTTGTAATTTTACCTAACTCTTTTGTTTTGAACCTGGAACTTTGCGGGACAGTTTTCTCTGTTTCGTAACATAAATTTGGCGACCTCTTATCAGGATATTCAGGATATTATCATAAGGATATTGCTTGATATTTTGTGACTGTGATTTATTCATGATGTCTACTATTACTACGCTTGATGAAGCCAAAGATTTTTTGTCAAATGTGCAAACAGTGTGTGATGTAGAAAACAGAACAAAGAATGAACTTAAGCTTGTTGCTCAACAGTTGGGAATTGCTGTTCGCTCTCATCATTCTAAAGATCAAATTGTTGACATGATTAATGAAAGCTTGTTTAATGTAACTCCTCCAAATGAGCAAACGCAGATTGAATTAGCTAAGTTACAGCTAGACCTGCAGGAGGCTCGTGTTAAGGAGGCTGAATTTCACGCACAAGTTGAACTTGCTAGGATTCAGGCAGACCATGAGTATCGCATGAAACAAGGTGGAACTGGATCATCTAGCTCTGATGATTTTGATGTGGCTAAAAATGTTAAACTTGTCCCTCCTTTTAATGAATCTGATTCAACAAAGTATTTTCAGTTGTTTGAGAGGGCAGCTACAGGTTTTAATTGGCCCAAAAAGTATTGGCCAGTACTCCTTCAAACTGTTCTCACCGGTAAAGCTCAAGTAACTTATGCATCTTTGCCTCAGGATCAATCTGATAATTATGATGTCGTTAAGAGCTTGATTCTTAAGGCCTATGAGCTTGTTCCTGAAGCCTATAGAGTAAAATTTAGGACAACTTACAAGCAAGATAAGCAATCCCATGTTGAGTATGCAAAAATCAAAGAAGATCTGTTAGAGCAGTGGTTAAATTCTAAGAATGTGGATTCTGATTTTGGTAAATTTAAGCAGATGATTTTGCTGGAGGACTTCAAAAGGTGTATTAGTAAAGATGTAAGTCTATATCTTGATGAGAAAAGAATAGATAATCTGTCTGATGTTGCAGTTTTAGCTGATGAGTATATTCTCACTCACAAAAGATATTCTAGAGAAAGAAGGAAAGCTGAGAGTAAGTACGTTGCCTCTACTCAGAGTACAGGTAACAGGAAAGAGAATAAAGATGATGTTTCTCAGGAAGTAAATACCAGCTTCACCTCTAGATTTCAGAAAAGTAAATGTACTTATTGTAGTAAGCTTGGTCATACTACGGAGAGATGTTTCAGGAGACAGCGTGATGTGAACAATAAGGAGTCTTTAAATATTCAGTCAATTGGTCTAGTGTCCACCCTTGAGAGTTCCCAGAATTCCTTAACTGAGTTGACTGAACCTGCTTTGAGGGGTAACTTAAATACTCATGATGGAGCTCCTCTTTTGAGCAGTAACGTGGGTGACACTCTCAAGAGTTCATGTGCTAATTTCCTGTCTGATGGTTTTGTCAGTCCTCTGGACAGTAATAACAGGAAATCAGTTAAAATATATCGTGATACAGGTGCTTGCCAATCCCTTATGCTGACCAGTGTTCTAGGCTCTAATGTTAATTCCTCTGATGAAACTGTAATCTTACAAGGTGTAGGGAATAATTACTTCTCTGTCCCTCTGTGCAGAGTGAATTTAGAGTCTGGTTTTGTTAATGGTTCCGTTATGGTTGGGTTGGTTGAGACACTCCCAATGTCAGGTGTAACTTTCTTACTTGGAAATGATATTGGTGGAAGTCAAGTGTGTCCAGCTCCCCAGTTGTCTAGTGAGCCAATGGCTGCAGCCCAGGATTGTGATGTCCCTGATGTGTTCTCTGCATATGCTGTCACTAGGGATAAGTCTAAAGTTACTGGTGACTTACAGGATAATGATGATGACGATGTTATCCTAGCTGACACTTTTCTTGCTAATTTGGACCACTCACCAGATGAGGCAGTACCCCGTAGTGTTGATAATTTGTCTCGTCAAGAGTTGGTTGAGTTGCAGGTTGCTGACCCTGAGTTGAAAGGTCTAGCTAACTCTGCTTGCAGTGAGGAAGAGTCAACTGGTGCTTTTACTTGTTATTATATAAAGTCAGGAGTACTTATGAGGAAGTGGAGACCCCCAACAGCATCAGCCGACTGTGAATGGGAGGTTGTACATCAAGTTGTCATCCCTCGTGTTTGTAGGCAGGATATCATTAGCGTGGCTCATGATTCCAGTTTGGCAGGACACCTTGGAGTGAGGAAGACTGTGGCACGCATTTTGAAACACTTCTACTGGCCAGGTATTTTCAGGGATGTTTCCTGGTATTGTAAGTCTTGTCACACCTGTCAAGTTGTGGGGAAGTGTAATCAGACCGAAAATGTTGCACCTCTAGTTCCCATTCCTCCTTTTGAGGCGCCATTCACCCATGTGTTGGTGGATATTGTGGGCCCTCTTCCTAAGACTTCTTCAGGATTTTCTTATGTGTTGACCATGATTGATATGGCTACTCGTTATCCTGAAGCCATTTACATTTAGAAATATCTCAGCAAAGAACGTGGTTAAGGAAATGCTAGGGTTCTTCACGAAGTTTGGTCTGCCCAAGGAGGTACAGTCAGACCGGGGAAGTAATTTCATGTCAAATGTTTTCAAGCAGTCTCTGAAAGAGTTGGGCATCACCCAGATCACGTCTTCAGCTTACCATCCCCAGACCCAAGGAGCGTTGGAGAGATATCATCAAACACTCAAATCGATGCTCAAGAAATACTGTTTGGAACATCAGAAAGACTGGGATAAAGGTCTTCCATTCGTTGTATTTGCCGCAAGAGAATCTCCAAATGAATCACTGGGCTTCTAACCCTTTGAACTACTGTTCGGCCATGAAGTAAGAGGACACCTTAAGCTACTCAAGGAATGCTGGCTGTCGGAGGAAGATGACGTCAACCTGCTGGAGTATGTGATGAAGTTCAAAGAACGGCTGTCCACTGCTTTACAGCTGGCGAGAGAGAATTTAGGAGCTGCTCAGGAGAAGATGAAGACTTGGTATGATAAGAAGTCCAGGTTACGCCACTTTCAGCCAGGAGATCAGGTTTTGATTCTGCTACCGGTGCATGGGCAACCTCTTCAAGCCAAGTTTAGTGGTCCTTATTTCGTGGAGAAGAAACTCAGTGATGTCAACTATGTCATCGCCACACCAGATCGTAGAAAGAACAAGCAACTTTGTCATATCAACATGCTAAAGTTATATCACAGGCGGGACGAAAATAACCCAGTCTGCACTGTAGCTGTTCCACCCGAGTCTGCAAGTGAAGTTCTCCCACGCAGCATGAGCCTGAGTGATAGTTTGGGGAAGAATCCTGATATCATGAATGATCTCCAGACTAAGCTTTCTCATCTACCTCCCGAGGAAAGGCAGGAGTTTTCGGCATTACTGCAGGAGTACCCGCAAGTGTTCCGTGCCACTCCAGGAAGAACCACTGTGTTGATGCATGATGCCGATGTTGGAGACGCAAAGCCAATTAAACTGCCTCCTTACCGTGTGAACCCAGTGAAAGTTCCTCTCATCCAGAAGGAGCTTGGCTACCTGTTGGACCACAAGATGATTGAGCCCTGTCAGAGCGAGTGGAGTTCTCCTGTCACTCTAGTCCCTAAGCCAGGTGGGTCACAGCGGCTTTGCATTGACTACAGACGTTTTAATCAGATAACCAAAACAGACACTTACCCTCTCCCTCGTGTGGAAGATTGCATAGACAAGATCGGAAAGGCTAGGTACATAAGTAAGTTTGATTTGTTAAAGGGATACTGGCAAGTACCTATGACTGAACGTGCTAGGGAAATCTCATGTTTTGTAACACTAGGAGAGACTTTTGCATGTTCTGTAATGCCATATGGTATGAAGAATGCACCAACCACATTTCAGAAGCTCATGAATGTTGTAACAGAGGGTTTGGCAGGGTGTGTTGTTTATATTGATGATGTATTAATCTTCAGTGACAACTGGAAAGATCACCTATGCCATGTCAGTAAATTTCTTGAGCGTTTGGTTCATGCTAATCTTGTGGCTAATTTATCAAAGTGTGAGTTTGGTCAAGCTAAAGTTCAGTACCTTGGGTACGTAATTGGTGATGGACATGTTGCACCACCAGGAGCTAAGGTTCAGGTTATAAGTGATCTTCCCAGACCTAAAAGTAGGAAAGAGCTACAAAGATTTTTGGGAATGGTAGGTTATTACAGGAGATTTGTTCTTAACTTTTCAATTCTTGTATCACCACTTACAGACCTACTGAAAAAGGGAGTTAAATTTGTCTGGACCGATAACTGTGAATCCTCTTTCACCAAACTTAAAACTATCCTATTAAGTCAGCCAGTGCTCGCTACTCCAAATTTTGCTAAGCCTTTTAAGATGGCTGTTGATGCAAGTGATACAGGAGCTGGGGCTGTTTTGCTCCAAGAGGATGATCAGGGTATTGAACACCCTGTATCTTATTACAGTAAGAAGTTCACTCCGCCTCAAAAGAACTACTCAACTATTGAGAAAGAGCTTTTAGTCTTGATTTTGGGTTTACAGCGTTTTTCATTTTATTTGTGTTCTGGTTTTGACCCCATAGTCATTTATACCGATCATAACCCACTGAAATTCCTTAGTAAGTTTAAAGATAAAAATCAGAGATTGACAAGATGGAGTCTACTTCTTCAGGAGTATTCATTAGACATACAACATGTCAAAGGGAAAGAAAATGTTATTGCAGATTGCTTATCTAGACTTTAGGCAGATTGTTGTAGAGTAATAAGAAATTTCCTTTGTAAATTTCTTTTTTCTTTGTGGGGAGGTGTTACATAGCCTATGATTTCATCATCCTTTGTGTAATTCTAACGTACAGTAAGCTGCATGTTTGATCACGAGCGTGTTCTACCTCACTCCCCCCCCCCTCCCTTATAATAGAGTACCGGTAAGTCGTTCTTTCTGTTGTTCAGAGCAGGATTGTCAACTCTTTGTCCCCATGGCTTCATTTGCGCGTCCTTCTTACAAGTTGTATCAAGCTCTGCCGGCCCCTATATAATGAGCTCAGTCTCTACATTAATTGCCACTTAGATCTACTCCTCATTTTGTTCACATCTCTGTCCTCCCCTGTACAGTTATTATTGTGAGTGCTCAGGAAGTCTCCATCCATCTAGCAGCTGTGTAATTTGAGTAAGAGTGTTAATGCATTTTTTCCTTGTACTGTATAGCATAAGGTGTTGATTTGTAGGCCTGGTGAGGTTTTTGTGATTCATGGAAGGTTCTTATTGTCGCCATCATTAGTAATATATATATATATTTTTTTTTTTCAAGATTCCCTGCAACTTTATTGCAGGCCGGGCCATACATTAGCCCGGTCATTGGGGTATGGGCTGGTTAAAAAAATAGTAAGTGGGGAGGACAGGACCTAGGGATTGCCTAGCACACACGTCCTGTCTCCTGGCGGCTTTGTGGTGTGTCAGTAGTATTTTGAATCTGTATTAATATATCTTGCATTCACCGAGTATTATCTAGTATTGTCATTTTATCAGGGCTGACTTAGATAAATTTACTCTTGCTAATTTCGTGTTAATAGAGGCTATTGCAGTTAACCATATATTTAACCTGTTTTTTTGCCATTACATTATCCTTATGAGTCCTGAATGTTTTGTTGTTAGTTTGAACATTAAACTTTAACTTATAATTTTACCTAACTCTTTTGTTTTGAACCTGGAACTTTGCGGGACAGTTTTCTCTGTTCCGTAACAATATATATATATATATATATATATATATATATATATATATATATATATATATATATATATATATATATACTTGTAGTGTATGACGTACTATGGGTCACAAAAGTATTGGTACACAGGGGGTCCGATGCCTGCCGAAAACATTCGAACAATTGCTGATGTTTACCAACGTCTCATTGTGTATGAACAATGTATGTTTATAAAAATATAACATTTGCTATACGTTTGTTAGAGGATATTGTTAGCTGGCGATATATGTTACCTCCCGACATCAGGGCTACCAACGTGTGGTGGGTCGGACACAAATATTACAGTGACCGTTCTGTGGTCCCAAATGTTTCACGCATATTGTGCACCGATACTTTTGTGACCCATGGTACATACAAAATAAAATAAAAGCAACAAAAGATCAAGGTCACATGACAAGGTCTTCTTAAATATATATATATTTATTTTTTCATATTAACTGAACCTTGTGGAAGGGTTCAGGTGAAAATAAGGATAAGTGATTTGATATTGGGAAGATTCTGCCAAAGGTCAAGATCACAGGGAAAGGTCAACATGAAGGTCACTGGCCAGAGTCAACCCAAACAGTGATGATCTGATTTGAACCTTACATGGTGGAAGCATTAAAAATTGGGCATGATTGAAGTTACTCGATTTTGCAAGTAATCAGTCGAAACTCAAAGTCACGGAGCAAAACCAGATAGTATATTTGACCCTTTGGCTACTTGGTAGCAGTGTGTTGCACTCTCTGAATTATATATCTATCTATCAATCTGTATATATCTATCTTCCTATCTACCTTTCTCAGGCCATACTTAGTTAATCCGCCATCAAAACAACTTCCCTCCTAAGCCTTTTCCTGATAATCTGTGTCTGTCTAGTTCTCTCTCTATCTGTCTGTTTACCCATCTGACTATCTATCTATCAGGTTATTCTCACTTTAAAACACCAAAGTTTCCATTTGTTTATCCCTCTCCCTATCACACTATATTTATGTCTGTTTACCTACCTACCTAGCTATCTATTTATAAGTGAATATGTTAATATCTCTATCTATCTATCTGTCTGCCTGTCTGTCTATCCATCTATCCACAAATCTACGTCTTGCTATCTGTCAACCCTCTGCTCCCTAAATTCAAACCTACCTACCTACCTATCTATCTACCTGCCTACTTACCTACCTACATACCTACCTGCTGACCTTACATCCATCCATCTCTTCAGCAATCTGTTCATCCAGCACTCCATCTATCTAATTACCTGTCTACCTACCTATATATCTATCGCAAGTTATTTTCACTTAGTATCCCATCAAAGCATTCTCTCTCTCTCTCTCTCTCTCTCTCTCTCTCTCTCTCTCTCTCTCTTTAGAGGGTTTAATTTTAATGCCTCTCGTAAAATCTCAGAGCCAATCCATCCTAATAAATTCTTCTCCTTGTCTATTTCTCGGTCTTACCTCCCTCGTAATTCGTACCTCCTCTCCTCTCATTCCTCTCGTTTATTTCCTCCTCCTTCTCTCTCTCTCTCTCTCTCTCTCTCTCTCTCTCTCTCTCTCTCTCTCTCTCTCTCCACATTCTTTCCTCTTTCTTATCTCTCACTCTTGGGAAACTTAATATTTTATTACCACATTCGGGTCCGGCTCTTATGTCCTCCTTATTTCATAACCAGCTCTCCCCCTACTTCTTCTTCTCTCTCTCTCTCTCTCTCTCTCACGATAGCTTATAACCAGTCAAGGGAGGGTGCAAGGTTAAGGGGTCATTCCATATCAAATCACCCAGTTTGAGAAAAATTTCCCAGGTCACCCTTTCAGATTCTCCTGCAAAAAATCACAGGGGCTCCTATAGCAAACATATGGTGAAATCCCAGATATTAGGCCTGTATCTCTAATAGTTTTGAAACTACAGCCCTTTGAAATTTTAATTAATTTTATGCATTTTGCCACACTAGCCATTTGTTCCAACTTCCGACATTCATAGCTCCTTTGATATGGCATGTACAGCATTGAAACGTTGTGGCTAGGGCTAACTTTTTCAGTAGAATTCAAAATTGTAACCAGATCAGGTGTATCTTATGTTCTCTTCCTCCTGCAAGGCTCTGAAAATGGCCAAAAATTCAAAATGACACCCACTTTCAGAGCTTCTCACCCAACCAGTATGCTAGATAAAGCACTCAGAGCTTTTCTCCTGTCAGTTATGATATATTTGGCTATGTGTATACAGCAACCATATTCATTACTGTTATAGGAGTGTCAGAATAATATTTTGAAATATGCTCTATTATCATATTTCCTCAAAATTGCCCATTTTCATATCCTCATTTGACCATGTGGGCAGTTAACTATCATTTTCATATTTTTACCTTGTATTCTTATATATCTGAAGATGATACGACAAAAGTTTGATGTTGTTGCTGAGCTTCCTTCTGGAGTTATGATTTTCTAAAGAATGAGCTGTCATGCTCTTCTCGCACAAATTCAACCAAAACAAATATTTCATAGTTCGCAGTTTCGAAATTGCCACATAGTCTTATTTCAGTAAGAGGAACATACTACCCCTTCATAAAATAATTCAAAATAGTGAAAATAAAAACTTTTTAAGTTAGGCAATTTCATTGATTGTCCAAAACATGTCAAAGCATTATCACCAGTAATGGACAAATGATCACAGCAAGAACATTTTCTTTTCAGGACATAAACAATCACTGTAAAGATTCACAGTGACAGTAGTCAATACTTTCATAGTGACAGGTCAGCATTTCATCAAATAGGTTTTAATATTACAATGTTACAAATTTTTTTATAGTACTTCAATTCTATAGTTTATCATTGTGATGAACATCGTGACATCAGTATCACAAATAACATAATGACTTGCATGGCATATATTGCAAAAACACACTTAACTGGACATGGCAATACTCAAGAGTTATTGATTTTGCACAGACTTTGGGAAGAGAGTGTGAATTTTGTTCAGATCAATGGAAACTAACTGTGTAGTTCCAAGCCCTACTATCTTGAGCGCTAGGTGCACTGATGTCACACATGGTATGTTGTAATGGTATGTAAGATCAAGTACAAGAAAATTCTATCAAATTCAAACTGGCTGAATAGTTTGACACCTGTCCACAGTTTCATTCCCTGTTCGGGATATAAGATTGAAATGAAGAGAGTTTCCCTTGATGATGTCACACTATTGTAAATTTAGGCAGTGAGAAAGAAAACAAGATCTCTGTAAACTGGGAAGACTTTCAACCAAGCAAATATGTAGCATGCATTTATGATGCCAACTGGTATGTGGGATATATCAAAGACCGCTCGGATGAGCATTCTGATGTTCTTGTTTCCTTCATGAATCGATCTAAAAACAATGTACTCTCATGGCCTGAAAAGTCTCGAAAAGACGAATGGTGGTTACCATTACAACATATCATGTGTGACATCAGTGCACCTATTTGTGCTCAAGATAGTAGGGCTTGCAACTACACAGTTAGCTTCCATTGATCTGAACAAAATTCACACTCTCTTCCCAACGTCTGTGCAAAATCAATAACTCTTGAGTATTGCCATGTCCAGTTAAGTGTGTTTTTGCAATATATACCATGCAAGTCATTGTGTTATTTGTGATACTGATGTCACGATGATAAACTATAGAATTAAGGTATTACCAAAAAATTTGTAACATTTTACGGTAATATTAAAACCTATTTGGTGAAATGCTGACCTGACACTATGAAATTATTAACTACTGTCACTCTGACTCTAAATACTATTTACAGTGATTATTTATGTCCTGAAAAGAAAATGTTCTTGCTGTGATCATTTGTCAATTACTGGTGATAATGCTTTGACATGTTTTTGACAGCCAATAAAATTGCGTAACTTAAAAGAAAATGATTATTTTCACTATTTTGAATTAATTTATAAAGGGGTGGTATGTTGTATGCGGCCTTCATGGATCTGCAGAAAGCATATGACAGGGTGGATAGACAATGATTGAGGAAAGTATTAAGAATATATGGGGTAGATGGGAAGTTGTTGAATGCTGTGAAGAGTATGTATGAGGATGCTAAGGCTGCAGTGGGTGTGGATAGTGAACTGAGTGAGTTTTTCTGTTTGAAGGTAGGGCGAAACAGGGATGTGTCATGTCTCTATGGCTGTTCAATCTGTATAGGGATGGGGTTATAAAAGGGATACAAGGTAAGGCAGTGGATGTTGGAGTGGCCCTGGTGAGGGAGGGCAGTGTTTGGAAACTCCCTGTACTGGTGTTTGCAGATAATACTGTGTTGTTAAGTGAAGACGAAGGGGAGCTGCAAGGTTTAGGGGATGAGTTTGGGACAGTATGTAAGAAACGGAATCTAAAGGTGAATATAGGGAAGAGTAAAGTTATGGTCTTCGAGAGAGAGGAAGTCAGTGAATGTACAGTGAGGTTGGATGATGAGGAAATGGAAAATGTGCGTACATTTAAGTACTTGGGTAGTGTGATGAGTAAGGATGGATGTTTGAAGGGTGAAGTGCTTGAAAGGGTACAACAAGGAAGAAAGGTTGATAGTTCCTTGAACGCAGTGATTAGAAACAGGGAAGTGAGCATGGAAGTGAAAAGTTATTACATGATAGTATTGTGATACCAACTCTAACGTATGGAAGTGAAGCTTGGACCTTGCTGGAGGGACACAAGTCAAGAGTGAAAGCAGCTGAAATGAGATTTCAGAGGAGCCTGTGGAGTCACATGGAGAGACAGACTGAAAATGAGGATGTGAAGTTGTGGTGTGGATGTAGATGTGCTAGGAAGCATTAGGAGAGACACACTGAGGTGGTTTGGCCATGTGGAGAAGATGGAGAGTGAGAGACTGATGAGGAGAGTGTATGTGAGTGAGGTAGAGGGGGAGACAGGGAGGGGAAGGTCAAGGATGAGATGGAGGGATGGAGTGGAGAGGTATATGAGAGAGGGGGGTATGAATTGGAAGCAGGGCAGTGAATTGGCGGGGGACAGGGTGACGTGAAGGCGATTTGTTTGTGGCCACCCTGTATGGGATTAAGGCGTCTGGCAATAGATGGATAGATAGATAGTATGTTCCTCTTACTGAAATAAGACTATGTGGCAATTCTGAAACTGCGAATAATGTAATATTCGTTTTGGTTGAATTTGTACAAGAAGAGCATGACAGCTCATTCTTTAGAAAATCAAAACTCCAGAAGGAAGCTCAGCAACAACACCAAACTTTTGTCATATCATCTTCAGATATATAAGAACACAAGGTAAAAATATGAAAATGATAGTTAACTGCCCACATGGTCAAATGAGGATATGAAAATGGGCAATTTTGATGAAGAATGATAACAGAGCATATTTCAAAATATTATTCTGACACTCCTATAACAGTAATGAATATGGTTGCTGTATACACATAGCCAAATATATCATAACTGACAGGAGAAAAGCTCTGAGTGCTTTATCTAGCATACTGTTTGGGCGAGAAGCTCTGAAAGTGGGTGTCATTTTGAATTTTTGGCCATTTTCAGAGCCTTGCAGGAGGAAGAGAACATAAGATACACCTGATCTGGTTACAATTTTGAATTTTACTGAAAAAGTTAGCCCTAGCCACAACGTTTCAGTGCTGTACATGCCATATCAAAGGAGCTATGAATGTCGGAAGTTGGAACAAATGGCTAGTGTGGCAAAATGCATAAAATTAATTATAAATTCAAAGGGCTGTAGTTTCAAAACTATTAGAGACACAGGCCTAATATCTGGGATTTCACCATATGTATGCTATAGGAGCCCCTGTAATTTTTTTTCAGGGGAATCAGAGAGGGTGACCTGGGACCCTCTGGGTGATTTGATTTGGACTGACCCTAAGGTAAGTATCACTGATAGGGCTGTGGCTATTAGGAATTGGTTTCAGATACTAGAGGATGAAGTGCAGGATGAGCCTAGCCTCAGGCTTGTCGGGAAATCGTTAATTACGCATCAGAAGAAGTTTTGTACTAAAGATTCTAGGAGGAAGCGTTGTGGTCTGCCTGGATGTAGGATACAAGACTTGGCTGAGAGCGCTAATGACTCAGATGCACCTCAGAAGACTCGGTCTTTGTTACTGTGGTCGGGACTAATATTGTAGCTTCTGGTAAGTTAGTTGAGATTCTTAAAAAGTATAGGGACCATATTAGGAAGTTCAAGGAACGTCATAGTAAGTTAGTTGCTTTTGTTTGTTACCCAGATTTGACACTGGCTCCATAATTCTCTGTAGAATGATGAGGAGTCAATAGTAGGCTAGAAGGTCTGTGTAGAAAGGAGGGTGTGACGTTTTTAAATGTCTGGGACAATTTTAGTCATGACAGGAATTTGTTTGTTATAGGCGGCCTTCACTTCAGCAGGGTAGGAAAGGCTAGGTTAGGTCGGGTTCTAAATGACGGCGTTAGGCATGCGTTACCTGCTAATATTAAGAGAGGTCAAATGAGGGACAGTTAATGGCATACGTGCTAATAATCCAATCCCTGAGGCCACTGGGTGTAGGGTAAGGGAGGCGAGATCACCTCACCAGCATAATTGGGTGCGTCTGACCTCACCTCAAATGCAGGTCAAAAAGCAGGGGATTACATAAGAACATAAAAGCATAAGAAGAGAGGATAACTGCAGTAGGCCGGTTAGGCCGTGCTAGGCAGCTCCTAGAAGAGTAACTGAACTACTAGAATGAGATAAGGACAGCAAAGAAGAAGGCTCTCCCCCGCCCTCCAAACCCTCCAGCCGAAGCTGGCAGGAAAAGGTCAGAAAGAACACCACGTGGTATAGAACAACTGGCGTGGACATTTTATAGGAAAGTGTGAAAGGAGAACAGAGACTATCGTAGTGTAACCTGAAAAGGAAAAAGTATGAATGAGTATTGGTTATAAGATTTTTTTTCTATACCCACCCCTTGTTTGTCATATGCTTATCTAGCCTATGCTTGAAACTCTCAATGGAAGAGGCAGCAACTACTAGGTAGCTTACTCCATTCGTCTACTACTCTATTACCAAACCAATTTCTACCTATTTCCTTACTGAAACGTAATTTATCTAGTTTGAAACCAATACTTTTAGTTCTATCCTGTATGCTCACTTTAAGTACCTTGCTAATATCTCCCTTATTTATATCCTTCATCCACTTAAACACCTCAATCAAGTCTCCCCTTACTCTACGCCTCTCTAGCGAGTGCAGACTTACGGCCGTATTACAAGTCGCACCCGACCACCTTCGGGACCCGAAAGTGATGGTGATCGTGAAAGGGGATCGGGTTAGGGGAAGTCGTATTACAAGACACCCCGACGCGCTTCGTAAAGGCAACCAGCCAGGCTTCCCGATCATGTGTACCAACCTATGCGCGTTAGAGATGTATAGGCCAAGAAATTCTGGCTGAAAGTGGTTGTAATGGCTATATAACTTGTTAATGATTATTATATTTCATTAGGTGTCTTTGGATCATTCATTTGTTACTGGTACCAGTACTCCTTCCCGTACGAATTAGCGGTTGCGATGATGACAACAACATATTATAGGTTGGTAGTTCTGGTAGCCAAGATAAACAATATGGAGCAGGACAGAGCACCGCCGCTTTCCTCTGCACAACAAGTGCTGCTCCTGAAGTTGGTAAAAGAGAAGGAAAAGTGGATCCAAGACAGAGCTACGGCCGTGGAAGGGAAGAGGAAGGCATGGGAGGATGTGACAACATCCTTCAACGCTTCTAACCCCGACCAAAACCCCAGGTCGGCCAAGCAGCTAGGACGTTGTTTCGAGCATTTTTTTTTTTTCTATAAAAGTATTTTAATGTAAGTTTTTTTACTTTACTTTTGAATACTCTTGTCTCATGGTTCAACTGTCATTTTCCTTTTTTACATGTTGAAAATTATAGTAATGGTTTATAATGTACATTAGGTTATGCATGCATGTATCAGCATTGTTATATATTTTTTTCTTTAAATAAAGATCCTAGTTATTTTTGCATTCAATCTTTTTCTTCCTATGAAACTGTCAGAATTGGGTGTCGATTGAGGTAACCTATGGCTAGTGGCCAAATGTTGAAAAATGATGTTTTTTGATTATCAGTATGATTACAGTCATACACATTATGTATAGGCCTAGGCCTATGTATATATATATATATATATATATATATATATATATATATATATATATATATAATCATCATTAGCCGTTTGAGTGTTCGCTGCAGGATTGGCCTAGGCCTATGTATGTATATATAATATATATATATATATATATATATATATATATATATATATATATTTATATATATATATATATATATATATATATATATTTATATATATATAAATATATATATATATATATATATATGTATGTATATATATATATATATATATATATATATATATATATATATACATGTATATAAATGTGTGTGTGTGTTTGTGACAGGAAACAATATGACAAGTCCAGGTCATCAGTACAGGTTTTGTCACAAATCTGCTAGGCTTAATTACTGTATGTAGCTACACTTTCAATAGAAGAACTGTTGGTAGTTCAAAATTTTGTCTACCAGTGGAGGAAACACATTTACATGGGAATTTGTGCATGTGGACTTAAAGCTTTTTGACCACTACTCTCAAACATGGATTTAGAGTAAAAGAAATTATCAATATTTACAAGTGCCATGTGCAAAGCAGTTTGCATTGAGCAGTCAAACTGACATGTGCAAAACGGCTTTCAATGATCAGTCATACTGACATGAGATTACCATGTTTCAACATACAGTATCTTCCAAAAGAAACGGTCAGCAATATCTGCCCTACGTTGCTGACCTGCCTGGTTATTTTCTGTACTGATTTAGGATCCTCAAGAGCCAATGCACCAAATTTCTGTGGCTCATCAACAGGAAGGCAGATCATTATAGCTTTATTATGCAGAACCGCACAGGCTAAAATATATATACTGTGCGATTGCTAATTTGGTACGGACTGGCTTTGATAATACAGCAAACTAATACATATATTGTGCGATTCCTCATTTGGTACGGACTGGCTTCCATAATACAGCAAACCTTCTTCCTGAGATCCACAAAGTACGCTCTTATTAAGTTTCTTGTTCGAGCATGGGAGGCACTGTAACGTTTTTCCGTATCAGTAGCAGGAGCCAAAAATGAAGTTAATAGAAAGGCAAGCATAGCTACTGTCACCTACAAGAAACCCTCTGTAATTACCTATCTCCAATGTGGTAGTTAGTCTGCTTTTGGAAAAAAATCCTTGAATCATGTGCACTTCCTGCCCAATTCACTGCTAAACTGTAAATTTCATATTAGCATCACAGACACCCATTACATTCATGAGAAAAAAAAAAACTTCCTACACCTATACAGCATTTGAAGTAGTTTTATTTTTTCCTTGTGACAAATTTTGGCCCCTCTGGTTGATACTAGAGTAAGTGCCCACTACAATAATTAAATAGATGTTGGAGAGCTCATTCTTGGAGACAAGCGTATTTTCTAGCCTCACAGTTAATTCTTTAAGTGGTCCTGCACTGCTTAGATTTCGTACTTGGCTAGTAATAGTAATATTTGGTTGCATGCTAGGGCAAAAAATCGAGAGCAGGGAAGCTGTACTTGGCTACCCATGATGTGAGCTTCACGATGGTATTAATATTGAAAGTGCACTGTCAGATGAAGTATTGCCATATAAAAATGATGCAGGTAAACAGTAGATGTTACAATATGCCTTCAAATTATGCTTAGAAGGTTGTCTTATTCAAATATGTACGCCATTCGGGTGGAGGAGTTGTTGTTATGGTCGTACATTTTCATGGGAATCTACATATTCCTCAAATATAATAAATACTTCTTCCCGATGGTTATTTGCTGATCCATTGGTTAATCATTATTTTTTCTAATAAATGTGATTGCAACAATTTCGTCTTGTTTACATAACAGATAAAAATAACACTACTTTTTTACATCGGGAAGTCACCTTCGGGTGGGGGGGGCCTCCCGACGATAAGCACACGAAGGTTCCAACAATTCATCGGGAAAGCGATGACTAGTAATACAACCACACCATAGCCTTCCCTCCCGAAGGTGATCGGGTCTGACTTGTAATATGGCCGTTAGTCTTTTCAGCCTGTCTTCATATGACAGGTTCCGAACATCATGTATCATTTTTGTCATTCTTCTCTGTACATTTTCTAACGAGTTAATATCCATTCTATAGTAAGGACACCAAAATTGTACTGCGTAGTCTATATGTGGCCTTACTATTGCTAGATAAATTTGCAGTATTACGTTTGATGACCTGTTGCCCACGAGGACCTTATTTGCTTTATTTCTCGCATTAATACACTGTTGCCTTGGTTTAAGGTCATTACTAACCATAATCCTAGATCTCTCTTGCATTCCGATGTGCTAATTTCTATGTTATCTAAATTGTATTTAGTATCTCCGATGGTCTTGCCTACGTTAAGTACTTTACATTTTTCAACGTTAAATTCCATTTGCCAAGTTTTAGACCATTTGGATAATATATCGAGGTTCTTTTGTAAGTTATGGCAATCGTCAGTCGAGTTAATGATACGCCCTATTTTTGTATCCTCGGCAAATTTGCTGATACTGCTAGTGACTCCTAAGTCTACATCATTTATATATACAGTATAATAAATAATAAGGGACCCAGTACTGATCCCTGTGGTACACCGCCAATCCCCGATCCAACTTAGTTCCATTTATTAATACTCTCTGCTTTCGTCCTTTCAGCCAGGATTCTATCCATTTTAAGATATCGCCGTCTATACAGTGTGCTCGAACCTTTCTAACGAACTTTTCGTGTGGGACCCTATCAAAAGCTTTACTAAAGTCCGGATAAATAACATCGTAATCTTTATCGCTATATACTACCTCATAGACCTCCAAATAGAATGACAACAAGTTTGTGAGGCAGGATCGTCCTTGCCTGAATCCGTGCTGACTTCCGTTTATAAGGTTAAATATTTCTAAGTGTTCTCTAATCTTTTATGCCAAAATTGACTCTAGCATTTTTCCTACTAATTGTACCCCCTCCACAATATGTCTACCCCCGATGTATATGTTCCCCCCCAATGCATACATGCCCCCACTAATCTTGCTAGGTCAGCACCCTTTCCCACGCCTGAAGACGGCGTTATTGCATCAGTTCTTAGCAGACAGCCGACACGGGCAGACTGTTTTACTGTGAGCTTGTAATAAACTCCTTATCTAGCTGTTTGTACACGGAGTTTCTATCACCAAAGTATTGCAAGTTACATTTGGTAGCAGCGGTGTTTCGAACCATCACATTCTGACCGCCTCCTTGGATTTTTAGTGATACAACAAGATACACGACGACTCGCATCTGCCAGCCTCGCCCCTCCTCCGTGCCTCTATACCTTGGCTGTGCTTTTCGAGTGTACCATTTTTCTCACCAGTGCTCACCTCTCAAACAACCGCACCCATACACCTTGTTCCTGACCGCACGTGTCACCGTCGCCGACCTACGCACCTGTTGCACCTGTTCCCAGCACCTGTTCTGGACTCATCATAGCTCCTGCCCCCACGGTGCCACTTATCACTGTCTGCCCGCTGCCTGCCCACCACCATTCTCTGCATTTGCAACTCACCAGCTCTACACCTGCCTTGCGCCGACATCTGCCTCACCACCCACCACCGGCCTCCACCGTCGCCCGCATCTGGTCTGCATTACGGAGCCTCCTAAGACCGCCACTCCCTGCCGGTGATTCATTGCGGCGTCTTTTCTCCTCTCCGCCCAGCTGTCTCTACCCCGCCGCCCCGCCCCGCCCAGCCCAGCCCAGCCCTGCCCGGCCCCGCCCCGCCCCGCCCCGCCCCGCCCCGCCCCAGCCCAGCTACGCCCAGCCGCCCTGCCCGTCATACATCTCGACACTCCCGTTTCTACTGTGTAACTATAGTATATCTTACCTTTCTATAGAGATTATCCTCGATTTTCTCTACAGATTGGTTATTGTAAATATTCCATCTCATTTCCATTACCCCGTTTTCATCTTCACCTACGTTATTTATACTCCATCTCATCCTTCGCATTTTATTTACACCATTCATCCCCGCACCTTCATTCATATTTTCACACCTAGTGTATTCCATTCTCTCATTGTTATTTATACATTTCCACCTACGTATCCATCTTCATCCTTTCATCTTCCATTGCCGCATTAAATGTCATACTTTCCACGTCAACCGCTTACCACCAGCCCTCTCGACCCGGAAACGTCACCTGCTCATACCCCGTCTGCCGACTCTAACACAATCACTCATTTACGAAGTGGCAAAGAGTACCACCGCCCTGTACCTGAGACTCCCGTTTCACTTCCCGCAGAATCACTTACTACCCGTCCTACCCTCGTAAATCCAGATACTTCCTCCTCTACTCCTGCCTCTACTCTCCCTTCTTCTTTCTCTACTCCTTTCCCTGTCGTTCCCTCTCCTGCCTCCCTTCATACCCCGTCTTCCTCGCCCTTAACTGCCACTGCCTTCTCTCTCTCCCACACCTCTCCTCCCGCCACTTCTACATTTCCAGCCATGGCCAACCCTCCACAGTCTATCTATCTCGACGATGCCAATCGTCCCAAATTTACCGGCCAGGACCCAACTTGGTCTGTCTATGATTTCCTCAGAGAAGTCGACACAGAAGTAAACAATAGACGAATTACCGAGGAATCGCTCAAAGTAGCTTACCTCCTCGGTCGCTTGCACCATGGTAAATCAGACATCAGATCCGCGATCCGTGCAGGACATTTCGATAGCATTCGTACCTTTGCTGATTTTCATACGGAACTCATCAGCCTTTGTTGCCAGCATTCAAATACCGCGTCTCTCATGGGATTCATTAATCTCCTAAACCAACTAGATGAGGACTTGCGCGTCCCAGCGCAATATGCCAAGCTCCGTGAAGCTGCCGCCGCCATGAATGCAACTAGTAGCGAGATGCTCCGATTACTGGTAGGCACGAAATGGTTAGAAGACAAGAATGGTGTTCCAATGCTTTCACTCACCAACTTTGCTGACTTAATTGGTTACCTCAGATTCCTTCACTGGCTTACTCCTAAACAGCGAGAGCTAGCCTTGGAAATCGGTTTCAGTCCAGGAGATAAAATTATTCAGGTCACTAAAGCCATTCATGAAAGAACAGGTTCGAACTACACGCATCAGGGCACCACCCAACCCTTGGCCTCCTCAGTCTGTCACACCTCCACTACCCCAGACCAATCTCGCTCCCGTCCCACCACACGCGGCAGACCTGCCACACATCGCTCTTCTACCGCAGGTCGTGATCAATCTAGCGCCCGACGGAACAGACAATCTTCGATTCTTTGCTGGTACTGTGGTCATCCTGGACATCGAGCATCCAGTTGCGACCGTACATACAGACGTCCTCACTCCCAAACCAGACAGCATACGCCTTCCCGCTCACGTCGTCCACACTGCAAATACCACAAATCAAGCACGACTCACACCACTGAGGAATGTCGTTACCTCAACCGCCCACAGTCGGGGGAAGCGCCGCGCCCATATCGGACCAATATCACGTAGAACCAGAAACCCAACTCCCCATCCGCCATGTAGGTCCCATAAAATCCTCGGGTTTAGTCATTCTCGGAAGCAGTCATGACATACCAACGTCATTCTTCTTGGACACAGGATCTATAGTAAATCTCATCTCCGAAAATTCCTTACAAATTATTCATCGCCATCACAGCCACGTCAGTTTCCTAGAACCACCAGACATTCGCCTATGTGGTGTTAACGGCTCAGAGTTTAAGGTTAAGGGAAGAGTCACCCTTGAAGTCAAACTCCACAGAGCTTTGCCCCCTATCCTCATTGAATTTCATGTCACTAATGACTTGCAGTATCCCGCAGATGCCCTTATTGGTTTCTCCACCATGGCACAACATTCCATTGCATTATTACCTGCTTGTGGTAGTATAGACATTTCTGGATTCCCGGTTTACACTATGGAATGTCCCCGTCCTGTTCTTACGATCAAATCAGTCCTTCAATTACCTCTGTCCCTATCACTACCAAAAAGTCCAACCCAGCCCAAACCACCACTATCATCATCTGAGAATACAGAGATCATTCCTTTACTGACTGCGAGCAAGGACATAAATTCCTCAATGTCCCCTGATACATCATTTCAGCCCTCGAACATGGCTCTTACATCCTCTCCCGACAACACTATCGCTGACTCAGACATGTCTCAGTTACCTACCTCACACAGTCTGAATGATCTTCTCCAACACGCAGAGATGAAACGTGCAGTAACGAATACGTGCACAATTTTGTTACCGCATGAGTTCACCAAAGTCTCTGTTTGTGTTGCCGGTGCGAAAGAAGGTTTGGATGTACTAACCCTATCTGAGACGTGTTGTGTGAATGGCTTGACTTATGAGTCAGCGTGGTGTACAGTCTTAGAGGACAGTTTATGCTACCTGTACTTGTTCAATGTCACAAATGCTCCACTAAAACTTAAAAGTGGTGTAAAGATTGGAGACTTCCTAGTATACCCAGCGGCCGTAAAGGTGTGCCAGGATTCCTCAATTCCTACTATTCAGACTGATGATACGCCAATCGGTGTATGTACTATTAACTCTACGGGATCTGCGCCGACATATTCACCCGATATGCTCTCACATCTCACTTGCACAGATTTCCCAGAAAATACGTCTCAACTCCTCGACCTTCTGACCTCGCACAGAAACGTGGTTGCCTTACCCGGTGAACCGATGGGTAGAACAGACCTTGTCAAACATATGATTGAACTACTCCCAGGAACTCAGCCGATTTACATACCAGCGTATCGATTGCCTCACAGCCAGAGAAAGCAAACAGATCAAATGGTACAGAACATGTTAGACCAGGACATTATTGAACCCTCCGTCAGTCCATGGAATAGCCCACTTTTCTTAGTACCAAAGAAGGACGGCAACTTTAGACCAGTAGTCGACTATCGTAAGGTCAATTCTGTCACCGTTCCAGACCGTTTCCCGTTACCTGTCCTCACTGATTTGCTAGAATCCCTTGGTGACAATAACGTAGTCTTTTCATCTTTAGACCTCCTCAGCGGGTACTGGCAGGTCGAAATGGAAGAGTCCTCTCGCCCAGTTACAGCCTTTAGCACCCCTTCCGGACATTTTCAGTTTAAGAGACTCCCTTTTGGTCTGAGAAATGCTCCTTCCACGTTCATGCGACTTATCCATTCAGTCTTCAGCGGTATGATGGGACACTCTCTTTTTGCTTACCTAGATGATATCATTGTTGTGAGTAAATCCGTCCCTGATCATTTTACCAAACTCCAGCAAGTCTTTGAACGCCTCCAGCTCGCAGGCCTGAAAATCAATCTCAGTAAATGTGACTTCCTGCGAAAGAAAATCAAATTCCTAGGCCATGTCGTAGATGCACAAGGCATTCATACTAATGAGGATAAAACTAAGGCGATCATTAACTTCCCAGAACCTACCACTACCGACGCTGTACGAAGTTTCCTGGGCCTCAGTGGCTATTATCGTCGCTACATCCGGAATTATGCGCAGATCGCCACTCCTCTGACCCACTTACTCAAGCAGAATGTGCCCTTTGTTTGGACTAACGACCAGTCACAGGCTTTCCAAAAGCTAAAGACAGCTCTTGTAAATGCCCCTATTCTAGCGTTCCCTGATTATACCACACCCTTCCTTCTCTGCCCAGACGCCTCAGGCACTGGACTTGGTGCCGTTTTGATGCAACTCGATGAAGCATCAAGGAAGCTCGTAATAGCGTATGCTAGTCGCACCCTTACAACCACTGAACGTAACTACAGTGTCACAGATCTCGAAGCACTAGCGGTAATCTGGTCCTTGAAACATTTCAGAGATATAGTCTATGGTTATCCAGTGCATATCCAAACAGACCACCTTCCACTATGTGATTTGTTCAAGAATCGCAACCTAACAGGTAGACTAGCTAGATGGTCTATCATCATCCAGGACTTTAATCCCACTTTTCAATATGTACCAGGCAAGTTGAATGTAGTCGCAGACGCCCTCTCACGTCACGTAGCAGCAGCTATAACATCACTGCAGCCTGAAGTAACTGAAAATACTACACTAACGTCAGAAGTTGTTCGAAACTTTCAGCGCCAAGACCCCATGTGGTCCAAAGTCATTTATTTCCTAGAATCTGGCGATGCCTCGACCATACCTACTCTGCCAGTATCACTAGATGAGTTCATGCTAGATGATGATCTCTTGTACAGGAAAACACTGCTAACAGGCAAAGATATGCCCAATCGCAAAGTACGCCAACTTGTTGTCCCCACTGCCCTGATACCAAAGGTTCTTCATATTGTTCATAATACTCCTCAAGCTTCCCATCCAGGTAAAGACCGATGCTTGCGCCAAGCACGTCTCAAATACTATTGGCCAACCATGCGCCGCAATATCAATGCCCACTGTAACTCTTGCCTCTCCTGCCACCGCCACAAAGGATCAACCGGCTTACCAGCACCTCTCTTACAATACCCAATCCCGTCACGACCATGGGAAACTGTCTCAATCGATCTCTTAAAACTACCTCTCACAGAATCTGGCGCTGAGTACTTGTTTGTAGCGGTCGACCACTTCTCCCGCTACTGTGTCCTCGTACCCCTCTCCGACAAGACCGCGAAGAGCGTTGCACGTGCCCTTGTAGATCACGTAATTTGCCCGTTCAGTACCCCTCATACCATTCTTACTGACAACGGTATAGAGTTCAACAATAGCCTTCTCGATGAGATCTGTCGCCACTTTCATATCAGTAAGTGCAATGTCGTGCCTAACCATCCGGCTTCCAATGGCCTTGTAGAACGCCACAACCGAAAAATCTTAGAGTGCCTCAGACATCTAGGCTCCCATAGTTCGTCCTGGGATGACTGGATTCCCCAAGTGGCATCCTCCATCAATAGTTCCATCAATGCATCCATTGCTGAATCTCCCTTCTTCGTCCTCTTTGGTTTTGACAAGGACCTCCCATACTCTCTCTTATCCTCAAAGCCAGAACCCATCTACAACATGGATGATTATGTTAAACTAAAATTGGCCAACTTCCAGACAATCCACCAGTATGTCCAATCCACTTTGGCTTCCTCTCAGGAGGACATGCTGCAGCGCCAACATAAGTCCGCCTCTCCTATCACTATCAGTGTAGGCGATCTTGTCTTTGCTCATTCCCATACGCGTTCCTCTAAGTTGGATGACAAATTTACAGCGCCCTACCGCGTCCTCACTCAACAAGGCAACAAATTTCACCTCCAGGACCTGTCCACTTCGGACACCAGATGGGTCCACGTCGATGACTTAAAGCTAGCACCCCGTGGCCTCGTGTTGGAAGAGTCACTTACACAACCTCCTGCCCCCTCTTCCCCTCCTCCCATCCTTCAGTCTACCTTGTCTCCACCTATCCCTCAGTCTCCTTCATCTCCATCTCCACCTGCTCATTCATCAACCAATCAATATCGGTCCAAACTGCGCTCTGCCCATCAACCTCTTCACGACCTTCCCCATTAACTCTACCCTGATTTTCTAGGTACGATGTTAGCGATCTCCCTGCTGGCAGTGCAGACCCTCCTGGGGTCTGGGTCAGGTCAGGACGATGGTGGAGTACGTCCCGGGGCCTTGGTCGGCTCGGGAGGCGAGGTAATGCTTATCGACGACATCGCCTCTTTGCGCTACGATCTTGCGCCCCTGGCCGACGTAGCCATTGCCCTACCTGCCTACGCGTACCAGCTCCACGGAATCAGGAACCATCTCACGGCCCTCATGGGGACACACAACCCGAATGAGTATCTCTATAACCTTTTCCTCCCACTCTCCTGGCAATTGCAATACATAAGTAACAGATTCACTGAGCTCAATGACACATTTTCCATTCAGACACCCGTGGGTCGTTCTCGTGTGAAACGAGGTCTCTTCGACTTCAGCGGTGAGATTCTGAGTGGCTTGTTTGGCGTTGCTACAGCCCGTGACATTTCTGGCTTCAAATCTGATCTCACTCATTTAGCTTCAGCCCTAGAATCACAACGCCGAGTCATTAAAATCCAACACACTATGTTACAGAAGCTCGCAACCCAACTCAATGAAGTCACGTCCACTCTAAACAATTTCACCGATATCTTACAACGCCACCTTTCAGATCTCAACGTTATCTCTCAGTTCTTCTACCTCAAACTCAACATGGATAATCTCCAACTGGCCGTTGACTCTCTCCTGTCTCAAGTCTCTACCTTGGTTCGTATCCTGGTCGATGCTATCAATGGCCGTGTCACTGCCGACTTAGTACCTGTCTCAGCTCTCCGTTCTGTCCTGGAATGGGCTCACTCCACCTTCGGTCTCTCCCCTGTCCTCCCTTACTCCTCCCTTGAATATTATTATCCTGTTCTCGAAGCCACTCTTCTCACCACATACGTCGTCGTCCATATTCCTCTCCGTTCTGCCATAACCTTTAACCTTTTCCACATCATTCCCTTCCCTTTCCGCCTCAACAACTCCTTGCTACAGGTATCTGTTCCTTCAGAATATTTCCTCCTCTCCCATGATCATCTTTCCGTTGCCTTCCTTTCTTCCACAGACCTCCAGCAATGTTCCTCCCTTACTCCGACCTCTCGTCTCTGTGCTGCCCACCTTTTCGCTATCTTCCCTAGCAGTGCTACACCCTGTGAGTCTGCTTTAGTTCGCAACCATTCCATCTACTCGGCCTGTTTTTTTGTCCCAGCTCCTGACCTCCCGGTCCACCATGCTCACCTCAACCATGTCCAGTATTTCTTCTTTGCTGTTCCCATCTCTGTCACAATCATGTGTCCTGGTTCTTCCGTTCGCTTCGTCCCCGCTAGTGGTCTCTACAAAGCACCTGACTATTGTACCGTCAAATCAGAGTCCGTCATCACTTACGCCACTCGGTATCACCAAGCTGTTCGTAAACACTCCTATGACATCTTTCAACCAATCGACATGCCTTCAACCCTACCTCTGCCAACATTACCATCACCTCCCCTCACTTGCGCATGCTCACCTTCCTCAATGACAGTGATTTCATTATGGATCAATTTTCTCTGGCCTTCAGCCGTTCATGGGTTCATCCAACTGTTGTGTTTCCCCCTGTGGTTATCGCTTTCATAGGTTTTCTACTCATCATCTGTGCAGTGCATTGTTGTGTCAGAAAAATGGAACGTCGACTCCAGGAAATCAGAGTCGCTACAGGCATAGTACGCCCTACACACGACGTAGAAACTCCCCGTACTTAGTGCCCTCACATTCAGTGACTAGCAATGCCATCTGACAATTAACCAAACTCTGAACAGCACTCTGCCTACTAGAAAATGATGGTATTTCTTTCACGCATTACTGAGTGACAGTGTATCCTACAGACAATACAAAAAAAAAAAAAAAAAAAAAAAAAAATGAAGGCAGAACAACAATAGAACTCTCATATCTACTCCTTGTTTATCATGTATCAAACTATTATTGTGTACTTCCCATTATGTTTATATATACCTTCGACCCTTACTGAATTTGTACCTATTAATCCTTGTATATCTTATATGTATATATCCTTCTAATTCCCTCCCCTCAACATGGCCATGTCTCCCCTACTGCCCCTGTATCATACTTATCCCTTGTACAAACCTCCCGGTCCTGCCTTACTCCTATAATCAAACACCATTTAACTCCCGGTGTCAGGAGACACCGTCTCAGCTACCCGGGGGAGTAGTGTACCCCCTCCACAATATGTCTACCCCCGATGTATATATGTCCCCCCCCAATGCATACATGCCCCCACTAATCTTGCTAGGTCAGCACCCTTTCCCACGCCTGAAGACGGCGTTATTGCATCAGTTCTTAGCAGACAGCCGACACGGGCAGACTGTTTTACTGTGAGCTTGTAATAAACTCATTATCTAGCTGTTTGTACACAGAGTTTCTATCACCAAAGTATTGCAAGTTACATAATGATGTTATACTTATCGGACGATAATTCGACGCAGCTGATTTATCACGCTTTTTAAAGATGGGCACTACTTTTGAGGTCTTCCAAGCCTCTGGAACTTCTCCTGAAATTAAAGTGTCATCAAATAACGTTAAAAGTGGCTGACATAATTCTTCTTTGGTTTCTTTTATAATTTTTGCATATATATCGTCCGGACCTGGCGATTTTTGAGGTTTTAACTTATTAATTTCTTTCAATACGTCCTCCTTACTAATGGTTGTTTTACTAAGTGTATTTTCCGTATTATCATCGTAAATATTTGCTGCTTGAGGGACCAGGTCTAGATTTTCCTTGGTGAATACTGATATGAAATAATTATTTAGGATGGAGCACATTTCTTTATCTTCACTGGTAATGTCACCTGATTCTGTTCTGAGTGGTCCTATCCTATCTTTATTTTTTGTACGGTACATATGAAAAAAACCCTTGAGGTTTTCTTTGGATTCACTAGCAATCTTAATATCATAATTTCTCTTTGCTTTTCATATCTCCCTCTTTACTTCTCTATTTAAAATCGCGTACTGGGTACGTAACTGTTCCTGGCCAGGTTTTATTTCTCTATACATTCCTTTCCTTTGGCCTATGAGAGATTTTAATCTGTTGTTTAACCATCTTGGGTCTGAACTTTTCGTTCTAAACGGTTTTGAAGGGATATATCTATTTTGGTCTCCGTGTATTATATTTACTAACTCGTTATATTTTTCACTGGTCGAACGTCTGCTTGGTACTGGACCTGAGTTAATCCCCGTCACCTGGACTACACTCCAACCCATGCCCTCATCTTCCCCACACACGTGGCGCACATTCCCACCTGTTTCCTGCCCCTCAACTATGACCTGGGGTTCCCCATCGCCCCGGCACTCCATAAAATAGCTATTCTCCCTGTGGAATACCTTTCTAAAATAAGCTCTTAATCCATCGCAATCTCCTAGACGAAAATTAGGAACGGTGGAGGTATTTTCAGTGGAACAGACATCCCAAACAAATCTTAACTTACTTTCTTCATGATCGCTGTTACCAAGCTGTCCACCAACCTCTATATCACTAATGATATTTTCTTTATTAATTTACCTCTGGTGGTCTCCCTGATATACTGATAAAGAAAATTATCCTGTACTACCTCTGGAATTTCCTCTGACTCTGCATCTCCTGTCTGATTTCTCCAAACTATCCTTGGCAGATTAAGGTCCCCTACGATTATTACTAAGCTGAACAGTGACACTTTCCTAATTTCCTCCCAGAGGCATTTACTATCTGCTCTACTTAATTTTGGAGATCTGTAAATAGCTCCTAAGACTAATTTCTCCCTGTTGTTACTAATTTCAACCCAGACATTTTCTGTGTCCCTATTTATTTTAATGTCTGCTATATTGTAACAGTTTAATGAATCCTTTATATAAAAAGCTACCCCGCCCCCCTTTCTTCCCTGACGGTTTGACAAAAATATTATAGCCCTTTATCTGATATTCTGCTAAAATTTCTCAGGTGTCTGTATTCATCCAAGTTTAAGTAAGAACGACAATGTCTATTTTTTGTGTACAATTTAAAGCCCTCAGTTCATCCATTTTATTACGTAAACTCCGGCTGTTTGTGTAGTACACTATCAGGTTATTAAGAGTAGTTATGCCTCTACCGTGGAACTTACTATTTTTTATTTTGTCACTAACTGGGAAACTCTTTACTTTACTAATAAAACAATGTTTTGAACTATCACTTATCGCCCTTCTATCATCGCTTATTCTGTATATTACATATATATATATCAGCGGCTTGTAGAAGCTTTGGAATTTTGATAGAGGATTTAAACGGTTAAATAGGACTGAGTTTAGTGTGTCTCACAGCCCTACCAGATCTAACTGTTGTATGAACATAATGTATGTAAATGTGAAAAGTATTATTTCATACTAGACGAGGTAATTACTTATGCATCTCCTGAAAATCCCAACACAATTATGATTACAGAATCATGGTTAAAGCCTCATGACAAACACCTTACTGGAGAAATATCTCAACAAAGCAATATAATATTTGAATAATCACGACTTCATATAACTGCTGAGGGAGTTCTAATATATATATATATATATATATATATATATATATATATATATATATATATATATATATATATTAAGGGCCATATAAATGCAGTACAGATTCATAAACTTGTATGTTGAAATTATCACATGGATTTTTTTTTTTTTTTTTTTTTTTTTTTCCTATCGACCATTGAGGCCGGAGCCTCTGGTCATTAAGGCAAATATATATATATGTATATATATTGACACATATATACATATATATACAAACATATATATATACATACATACATACATACACACATCCATGCATATGAACATACACACTTTCATGCACACGTAATCACATGGAATTAACCCATTCTTTTTTATGTAATATACAGACTACCCAAGTTAGACGAGGAAAATGGTATAGTACTATACAATGAAACAAAATCAATAATAAAAAACAGACTCCGTTATATTCAGGAATTCTAATAATCTGAATATTAATTGGAATAATTCGTGTGCAGGCAAAGGGAACAAGTTGTTAAAACTGATAGACGATGCATTTATAAGTCAGGCAGTGAGTGCAGCAATGTGTCATAATATTATTCTCTACTTTGTCCTAGCAACAAAGAATAATACACTAAATTTGTGATGGCGAAAATTTTAACAACAGTCATAAAATTATTTGATTTGCGGTTAACATCACATGAAAGACCAGTATTAATAGCCTTGTAGTATCAAAATTTAAGAAAGCTAAGTTGATATTAGGACAAAGGGAATTTCCAGCACCAACTGGATTAGTTACTACAGGTGGAGAACATCAATGAAAAATGGGAATGATTAAGATCGATTGATGTCTGTCAAACGAAAAAAATATATCGAGCATTGCCTAAAGAAACATTCACATTAATAAACTGGTCTGGACGTTGAAGAATGCTGAAGAAATCATTGGTCGCTAGACAAGAACATATATGAAAGTGGACCTAAAAATTCCAAGAATATATCGATAGCACTGAAAAAGGAAAAAGGTCCCCATTGCACTGGTAGGCACCACTTGCATGCATTATGGTGAATCATTCTGTCACGTGGCATTGCACTGACAGGTTTGGATCCATATTACTGGCATTTTTTCATTGGTCGTGTACCCGACATCTGCAATTTTCGTCCCCGAACCACTAGGTCTGATTAAAATGAACGAAGAGAGTGCATTAAATTTCTGTTTGCTCGAGAAAATCTTGGTTAAGGCAATGATACTGTTTGAGCAAGCTTTCAAGAAGCTGGCTAAAAATAAAAAATAAATAAAAATAAATAAATAAATAAGTCTACAAATTGTACGCGCATTTTAAGAAAGGCAACATGTCGGTCCACGACTCTCTACATCCTGGCCATCCTTCGACCTTGAGAACAGATGAAAACATTGAGAAAATTCGATAGGCATTCTTGAAGGATTGTCGTCGCACTATTGACGAACTAGTGGAGGCCACAGGCGTTACTTGGAGTTCAGCTCAGTCCAACGTATACTGATACAAGATCTTCGCATACACCGAGTCTCAGCAAAATCCATCGACTGCCTTCTAACAGTAGATCAAAAAGCAAATTGTGTGAACATGTGTCAGGACTTGAAACAATAGTTAAGAAATGACCCAGAACTGACGAGACCTGGGTTTCCGGGTGAGACCCCGGAACCAAGCAGCAGTCCAGTCAGTGAAAGACAGCAACATCTCCAAGACAGAAAAAAGCCCGTCAGGTCAAGCCCAACGTCAAGATAATGTTGATCTTGTTTTTTGACATCGAGGAATTGTCTATAAAGAACTGGTTCCCCGTGGACAGACTGTGAACCAGTAGTTTTACATTACAGTGCTGAGGCGTCCATGGGAAAGTGTCAGACGCTAACGTTCAGAGAAGTGGCACACCCTGAAATGGTTCTTGCAATACGACAACCCCCAGTCACACTGCACTGTCAATTCAGCAATTTTTGACCAAAAAACAGTGTCGATGGTGCTCCACACCTGACAGATTTAACAACTTAAGAGAAATCCAGGAAAAAACACAGAAGTCTTTGGACAAGGTAACAAAAGACGACTAGAGGAAATGTTTCCAAGAATGGAAAATTTGCTGCGACATGTGGATAGCATCTCAAAGGGAGTAATTTGAAGGGAACTGAAATGAGTTTACTGTAAATTTTATAACGAAGATTTTTGTTAACAATTCCCTGAATTTGGGGGTTTCCCCCTTGTAAAAAAAAAAAACTTACAGGAAATCAGGATGACAGTACCGAATATTTAAAATTACAGTGACAATGCAGGGAGACTATTAGGAAAACTAAATGAAGGTATGATATGAAAATTTTCCGTGTAGTAAAATCAAACCTTAAATTATTTTCTCATTATGTGAGGAATAACAAAAATGTAAAAGAATAGCATAGGCCTGCTACTAAGCTTGGAAGGCGATCTTCTCAATGGAAATAAAACAATAGCATCATTATTGAACAACTCACATCACATATTTTTCACAAAAGAAAGTGGCGTAAACATTCCCATTCCTTAATCGTTTGTCTCAGGACCAGATGATAAGTTATCAATCAACAAAGTAACAGGACAGGAAGTGTTATCTTCAGAAAATTGACCCAAATAAATCAGTTGGCCCAGATCAGACACTTCCTCGCATGCTGAGTGAATATTACAGAAAGTTAGCCTTTCCTAGAACTGAAATATTCGATAAATTACTATCTGAGTGAAGAGTACCTAAACAATGGACACTTGCTAATATCTGGCCGGTCTTTTAAAAGGTCGATAAAAAATCATGCCACAAATTACCGCGATTTAGGCCTAACGTCAGTACTATGTAAATGTTTGGAAAAAAAATGTTAGAGATAAAATTACTGTGTTCCTTAAGTATAATGTTTTAACTGATAACCAGGACGGGTTTCCTAATAACAGACCATGCCTTACTTTTTTTTCTTTTTTTTATATATAAACATTCACAATACCAGGGACGAAAAAAATACCGTCGGATGTCATGTACCTACATTTCCAGAAAGCGTTTAACAAGGTCTCCCATCTAAGACTTCTAGAAAAACTAAAAGCTCACGGCCTCTCTAACATTATTTTGTTCATGGACTGAGTTAACGAATCGTATGTAACGTGTACTGATAAATGACGAATCATCAGACTGGCTAGAAGTAATAAGTGGAGTTCCTCGAGGGTCATTTCTAGGACCAGTCCTTTTTACTGTTTATATCAATGATCTAGAAAATAGGCCCGCGTCACAGGTAGCTAATTTGCAGATGACACAAAAACTGGAGGAAAAGTAATTACGAAAGCAGACTGTGAGTCCTCTTATTATTATTTTTTTTTAATGTGTCCGACTCTGGGCACGGGCTTCAGGGCCTATCCCATGGCCCAGTTACCCTCCTACACACCTCCACAAGTCACCACTTTGGCGCTAACACCCACCGTCCATACTGAATACATGCTAGGACTGTCTCAGACAGGACTGGTGTACTGGTATTAGCGGAGGGTATTTTTACAACATGTCGGCCGGTCTTCTGACAAATCAGCAAAGTCTGCTTTTATGAAATTGAAATCCTTAAACTGTTCCCTGCCCGAGATGGGCCAATTAGGGTTGGAGGCCGCCTCTCTACCGATTCAGCCACCGCCTCCCCCACAAAATGGCCTGGATAAGTTAATAAACTGAAATTAAAATAGCTAATGAAATTTAATCTAGATAAATGCATGATAACATACAGTGGCAATAAAAATATTATATATGAATACCGCTTGTTTAATGTCTCACTGACAGAAGCAAAGGATGAGAAGGATTCAGTAGTTATCAGGAAAGACCTCAAAATCTCAAAAATGTATAGCAGCCAGTAACAAGGCAAACGACATGTTTGACTTCATTGTAAGGAATTTTGATCACAAAATGCCAGATGTAATTTCTAAGCTTTATACGTCACTAGTCAGACCACACCTAGAATACTGTGTGCAGCAATTTGACGATGTTAGATATAATTTGTTCGAAATACAGACTGATACTGTGACTAGAAACAATGGAATGAAACTCAAAAGCAAGAGATGTAACACCAATATAGACAAAAACTACTTCAATGGTAGCGTAGTAGAACAATGGAATAGGCTACCAGTAACAGCAGTTAGTGCAAAAACTATTAATAAGTTTAAAATTCGGAGAGACAAATATTGTGAGACTATAAGCTGTACCTAACTCAGTGTTACTTATTTCCAAGTTGAGGCCATGCTGACCACTGGGAGACGTACGGTTAAAAACGGGAGCATTTGGCAAATGTGTTTTGCTTCTTATCTACAGATCCGTGGAACAGATATTACACGGTGCATAGTCATTCCTCTCCTATGCTTGTTCTTTCTAACAAGCAGGCTTTTTTCTTTTTCATTTTTCCTATTGGTTTACCCGGATTGTTTTCTCTTACATGTTGGTTAAATCTTAGTATAATTAGCTTTTTTCCAGCAGATAACCTCGTCATGGGCCAACAGGCCTATTGTAATCTACCGTATACTTCCTATGTACTTCTTTGTACAGTCTCTCTCTCTCTCTCTCTCTCTCTCTCTCTCTCTCTCTCTCTCTCTCTCTCTCGATCGATCGATCTATCGACGAGCTGATGTTCAGAGAAGACTTCCATTTCTGGAATGAATGATTAGCCAACCCCCCCCCCCCCCGAGTGCTTCTTGGGAACTAATGCTTGGTGAGTCTCTGTTCCTTGTGTATCAACGGACCTCTCACCCCTTTTCTGTTTGACCTGTGGTCCTCATCTCCTGTACTACAGCAGTGTGTCTGTTGGGGAACCTTTGGGTTTGCACCTACTGGCCTCAGGGAGCAGGTGAGGTCGTTTTCTTTCTTCATATCGTTTCAGTTTCTTTTTCCTGCTGGAAGGGCGGTCGATTGTCCCTGAGTCAATGGGGCACACCTGGTGACAGGTGCCACTGGCCAGGCCTCGAAAGATTTGGAGTGGTTTATTGGGTGTTGTGGATGGTGGCACAATGTAGCTGATTCCACAATTTTTTTTTTCTTGTCTTGCCTTAGGTGGCTAAGCCGGCCCCATCTGTGGAGCAAAACAGTCAGGACATTACTCAGTGTGTGCCAGGTTCAGAAGGCCTCTCATTCGACCAAGGCCCAAGCCAAGTGTATGGTTATTATCTTGTTATTTATGACCCTGTAGGAGCATAAACCTTGTGTTTGAAACATCTGAGTCTAACACAGTAGCATCTGTTTCCATGAACTAAATCCTATACATAGCTAATTCATGATCTTGACTAAAACAAGTTTACTTAATGACGTTACTTTTCTCTATACAATCTGCAAATATATTGCTCGTCCAAATATATGTAAAAACTGATCCTACCCTTAGAAAGTTTTCATATCCAGATGGACCAAGTACTTTGGTGATGTAAGGCACAAAGATTTTACAGAACGTACTGTTCCTTTCAACTTCTGCAACCTGCAAATGGAGCATGTACAAGAAGTTTCATAATATCTTTTTAAAAAAATTGAAACTCCAGGTTGAAGTAGCAGGTTCCCTTAAGGCGAGATCTAACAGGCAACAGGGATGTACTGTAACACCGTCAGATCATGTGATGATGGACGTACCAGTACTAACTAGCGAAGTTGCAACTAGGTTAATGGGGGACGAAGTCAGTCTGCGGGACGGCATAATCTGCAGGCGACACAAAGTTACGAGGTGATGGTAGAAGATGGAACTACGAAAGGATTTGGTTAAGACAAGAGAGTGGTCTGAACGGTGGCAAACGCGTTTGAATTTGGACCAATGCAAGGTGATGGACTAATCCACACAAATCTACGAACTAACTTGTCTTTCTCAGCAAATGCAATCAGCAGTTCTAGTCTTGAGAAAAGTTAGGTGTACTAACCAGCATTTACCTCAAGTTCTCCAAACAGTGCCGTGGAAGGATGCAGGATAGGTACATATATACATATATACATCTATCTATCTATCTATCTATTGCCAGACGCCTCAATCCCGTTTGGGGTGGCCACAAACAAATCGCCTCCACGTCGCCCTGTCCCCTGCCATTTCACAGCCCTGCTCCCAACTCACACCTCCCCCCTCTCTCATATACCTCTCCACCCCATCCCTCCTTCTCATCCTCGGCCTCCCCCACCGTCTTCCCCCCTCCACCTCACTCACATACACTCTCTTCGTCAATCTCTCACCCTCCATCCTCTCCACATGGCCAAACCACCTCAGTGTGTTCCTCGTAACGCTTCCTATCACATTCACATCCACACCACAACTCCTTTATATCCTCATTCGTCAGCCTGTCTCTCCGTGTGACTCCACGGGCTCCTCTTAAATAACTCATTTCCACTGCTCTCACTCTTGACTTGTGTCCTTCCAACAACGTCCAAGCTTCACTTCCATACGTTAGAGTTGATATCACAATACTGTTATGTAGTAACATTTTCACTTCCATGCTCACTTTCCTGTTTCTTATCACTGCTTTCAAAGAACCAGCAACCTTTCTTCCCTGCTGTACCCTTTCAAGCACTTCACCCTCCAAACCTCCATCCTTACTCATCACACTACCCAAGTACTTAAACGTACTCACATTTTCCAATTCCTCACCATCCAACCTCGCTGTACATTCACTGACTTCACCTCTCTCAAAGACCATCACTTTACTCTTCCCTACATTCACCTTTAGATTCCGTTTCTTACACACTCTCCCAAACTCATCAACCAAGCCTTGCAGCTCCCCTTCGTCTTCACTCAACAACACAGTATCATCTGCAAACAACAGTACAGGGAGTTTCCAAACACTATCCTCTCTCACCAGGGCCACTCCAACATCCACTACCCTACCTTGTACCTCTTTTATTACCCCATCCATGCACAGATTGAACATCCATGGAGATATTACACATCTCTGTTTCAACCCAACCTTCAAAGAGAAAAATTCACTTAGTTCACCATCCACACGCACTGAGCCTTAGCACCATCATACAACTCTTCACAGCATTCAACAGCTTCCCATCTACTCCATATATTCTTAATACTTTCCACAATCCTTGTCTATCTACCCTGTCATATGCTTTCTCCAAATCCATGAAAGCCGCATACAACTTCTTTCCCTTCTCTAAAAACTTTTCCACTAAAGATCTAAGAATGAATATCAGATCTACACAACCTCTTCCCTTCCTAAAGCCTCCCTGTTCTCTCCAACTAATTCCTCTGTTCTTTCTCTAACTCTCTCAATAAATATCCTACCATACACTTTTCCTATTATACTAAGAAGACAGATGCCCCTATGATTACCACACACTTCTTTTTCCCCTTTTCCTTTGTACAAGGGAAAAATTATACCTGACTTCCAATCCTCCGGGACTCTACCTTCCTCCCAGGCCAATCTGCACATCTTCCACATCCATTCTACTACTATCTCTCCCCCATGCTTCAGCATGTCACCACACACTCCATCATTTCCTGGGGCTTTCCCCAATTTAACTTTCTTCATTGCTTCCACAACTTCTATCCTACTGATTTCTTCCTGTCTTCTCACCTCCCTCATTCTCCTAGCCATTCCCCAGCCACTTATACTCGCATTACTTCCATCCTCTATGTTCAACAATTCCTTAAAGTGTTCTCTCCAACTGCTCACTTTTTCTCCCTTCTCCACTAATAATCTACCATTTTTATCTTTCACTCCCCTGCTAACCTCACTTCCACCCTGTCTTACTCTTTTCACCTCTTTCCAGAACATTTTCTTACAGTCCCTCCACTTTACACTCAAATTCCTTTCAAATTCCTCATCCACTGTCTTCTTACTCTCTGTTACTAATCTTTTCACCTCTCTCCTTCTTTCTGCATATAACTCTCTCTTCCGCCTCTCAACTTCTTCCACGCCACTATTTCTCATCCATTCATTGTATGCTTTCTTCTTTTGTGCCACAGCCTGTCTCACCTCTTCAGTTCACCACGCTGTTCCTTGCACCTCCCCCTCTGTCTTCTCTTCCTCCCACACACCACATCACATGCTGCACATATTTCTTCTGTAAATATCCTACACACACCTTCCACGTCCCCCATCTGCTCCAATTCATATTTGCCCAATCGTTCCTCCACTTCTCTCTTATACTCTGCCTGTTTCTCATCCTCTTGTAACCTTTCCACTCTCCTTGCAACTACTCCTTCCTCTCGTCTTTCCCTTCTTCTATTTCTCCATCTTACTTGGATCCTAATTCTGGCCACCGCCAAGTAGTGGTCAGAAAGTCCACTCCCCCAACCTCTATACGCTCTTGCATCCACACACACATAATCAATCATTGCCTTCCTTTTATTCAGTTCACCACCCACCCTTCTCATCACTTGCCATGTATACCTGTGGATCATTTTATGCCTGAAATGGGTATTGGCTATCACCAACCCACTCCCAGCACAAACGGCCACTAAAGCACTGCCATTCTCATCTATCTCAGCAGGCACACCCCACTCACCAACTATTCCATCCACTTTCACATTCCCTACTTTACCATTCATATCACCGACCAAAAACACTCTCTCATTCCTTCCAAACTTTTCCATGCTCACTTCCACATTTGTCCAGAACTCTTCTATCACTCTGCTACCACGATCTTGCGTTGGTGCATACACACGCACAATCGCCCACATTTGTATTCCAACTTTTAACTTTACCCACACAATCCTTGACCCAACTGATCCATACTGTCTTATGCTCTTCTTCCATCTTTTACTCACAACTATACATACTCCTTCCTTTGCCCTCTCATTCTCACCTACTCTTGCACATATACCCCATCCATACTCCCATTCTCTCTCACTTTCTCCTCTCCATTTTGTTTCAGTTATTCCACATACATCCACTTTCGCACCCTCAAGCACCTGGACAATCTCTCTCTCTTTCACCTCATCATTCGCTCCTCTTACATTCCATGTAGCCATTACCAAGTCCTTTGTCCGGTCCTGGGTCGTCATCGTTTGGTCAGTCCTTGTCCGAGGACCTAACATACTGTATATATATACAGTATATATACATATATACACAAGAAACTAGTCCCTTTTAATGCATAATACTCCTGTACTGTCAAATATAGAATATGATATGCAGTTCTGGTTACTGATTGTGCTTAACAATATACCGAGGCTGAGGGAATGAAAACAAAGTTTATTAAAATGAACCCATCCTTCTGGCATATGGGATACAAGAGAAGGATGCAGAAACTGGGCCTTTTTTCGCTAGGGAGTAGTTATTTTCGCAGAGACCTAATTGAAGATCTCACAATCCTTAATGGATTTAAAACACTGACTACCAACACATAACTTAAATACCAGCTCTAGGAGAATTCACGCATGAAAGACTGAGCTGGAACGTTTCCAACATGACATATTAGGTACTTTCTTCACTTACAAAATCTGTAATACCTGGAATCGGCTCCAAGCAAAGGCAATTGACAGTTCCTCGACAGAGCTATTCAAAACAGGCTTAGACAAAGTTTTGGTAGGCCTAGCTTCTTGGCAGATTAAATACTGCATAATTTTCTCCAAAATTTCCTGGCCTGGCCATTTTTTTTTTTTTTTTTTTTTTTTATGTGTCTGACTCTGGGCATAGGCTTCACAGCCTGCTATCAAGGCCCAGCAGTCCTCCTACATACCATACACCTCTACATGTCACCACTTCGGCGCTAACACCCACCGTCCATATTGAATACATGCTAGGGCTGTCTCATACAGGACTGGTGTATTGGTATTAGCGGGGGTATTTTTACGACATGTCGGCGGGTCTTCTGGTAGATCAGTAAAGCCTGATTGAATGAAATTCAAATCCTTAAACTGTTCCCTGCCCCAGCCGGGATTCGAACCTGGGTCCGTTAGGACTACAGGCCACCTCTCTACCGATTGAGCCACCGCCCATGGGTTAAGTGCACTTCCTTCTCCCTGCCAGGTTTGTGGATGGGACAGGTGAGTGGGAACAGCCTTCATCTTTGATATACTTTTTTCTCAATGTTAGAGAAACAATGTGTACCTGGCAACTTCATTCACTGTACCTCCTCGGTATGGGTCGTAAGCCCTTTAGAGGTACTACTTATTCTTGTAACTTCTTTCTCTCCCTCCTCATCTCTCTCTCTCTCTCTCTCTCTCTCTCTCTCTCTCTCTGTCTCTGTCTCTCTCTCTCTCTCTCTCTCTCTCATTGGTAATTCCTGTAATAGGTTAATTTACAAAGTTCGATGACCTGAGAGCTCACGATGAAAAGGCTTGACCCCTCACTGTGATTTTATTCTCTTAACCCAAGTTTAATAAATATTCTGATGCAGTCTCTCATCACTGCTATTACTACTACGAAAAAATATTAGGATAATAACAAAATCAGTCATATTTTAGTCCATGCTCGCTCTTACCCGCTACATCGAGGCAGCACACGAAAGCAGAAGAACACGACCCCATTCTGTGATACTTACACATTTAACTTATTGACTGATGTACACCTAAACTAGCTTCAAACATCTTCGACAAGGAGAGTGCAGAGAGTTCAACACCCACTTATACTAAAACAGTCGCTCACAGGCTGATCATCTGACTTTACATATCGACCTCAACCAACGATCGATTACATCATTTCGTCCTTGCCTGACCCTCAGTCCTTCCACCAAGTTTGGCTCAAATAAGATCAGAACTTCTGCTTTTACCTCTAATCTGTCCCCAGAATTCGAATAACTTCACTCTTTCTTGGTCCTTGACTCTTCCACCAAGTTTGGCCAAAATCGGATCAAAACTAGATTATAGGAGTACTGTTCACACACACACACACACACACACACACACACACACACACACACACACACACACACACACACACACTGGACCGAAAACAAGATCACTCAGAAAGTGCATACCTCCTCCAACTTCTCATCACTCAAGAGCAATCTGAAACAATTTAGACACTGACAATATGGCAATAATTTAAGATTATATTCAGAATTTAGAACGAAATGAGGAACATTATTTTCTTAACCCCATGGCTTTATTATGATTCATTAGTGAGTTATGTATATTCTAACGAATTTCATGTTTTTCAAGACCTTGATCTTGACCCTTGAATATCGCAGCCCAAAGTTTTAATTTCATGTCCCTCTGATGGTCCTCAGTCATCATCACGAACGTGCTGTGGTTCCATCCTATAGTACTGATTTTAATATGATTTAGACCTGTGACCTTTTTCACCTAAAACTGAATCAGTTGTTCCTCTGATGATCCTCATTCAGTAGTTGAAATGTTGTACAGTACAATTACATCCAATACTCCTTAACACTGGTGCTGATAGACAGACAGAGAGGTAAATAAACTAACCCAGCCAAACATACATCGTGAGGGGATGTAACCATCTACGTTGATCAGTCAGCTATATATTTCAGTCGCTTCAATTCTGATTTGCTATTGATTTTGGCAGCGATTTATTCCCATATGAAACTTCATTCCAACTGGCACTGTTTCATTCACATCCTTTTTTTTTTTTTTTTCTCCTGGGCCTTCAGGTCTTTGCGATTGAGTATACAGTAAATACCGTATGTCTCACACTATCCTTTCTGTTTTTCCTGGGCTAACCCCTCACTTTATTCCCTCTATTTGTGATTTCTGTATCTTCTTTACCACTTTCTCATGTACCTTTTTTCCAAAGAGGCGCGCCGTATCAATTATTATCTGAGAATGAACCACTGGAGCCTGAGTTATAATACAGGTTATAAGAGCAACGATGCAGAGATCCCAGACGGTCGTGTTAACATCTTCAGTGCGATGATGTAATCTTTGCTTTATTTATGACACCTCCATTCAATTCAGACGAGACTCTGAGACAAAAGGGTTCGGCATACCTTTCACAGACTTCTGTTCTACAGAATGTTTCCTTTAAGGTGGTGTCCACACCACGTGCGTGCTGGTGTAGGCAACTGCCAGATGGAGTTATGAATCACTGTAATCCATTCAAGTGGCCATGCTTTGCGGGCGGGTGCGTGGGCTACAGTGGGGTAGAATTCCCTCACACACCAGCAAATATGGTAAGGAGGTGGCCGAAGGAATATAAATATCTGGGGGTAGCAAAAATAAACAAGAAAATTACGCTGTGTCACCGTTTTTGTTGTTGTTTTTCCTTTCTTTCCTTTACACACACACACACACACACACACACACACATATATATATATATATATATATATATATATATATATATATATGTGTGTGTGTGTGTGTGTGTGTGTGTATGTATACCAGATTTCGATTAAAGAAACTTTTGATAATCCATCGAAGCTGAGGACGTAGTTTTCACAGTATTCTTGTTACCTGAGGACATTTTACTCGGCTTAGGGGGACGGTTGGTAATGGAGGGGTTAGATAATTATGTCGTTAAATACCTGTTTCAACGTAAAACGTCCAGACTTTCTGTGTGGTATAAGCCTCCACAGCCTAGTACATGTTAGGTAATGTTCTAACTCGCTCGCTTCACTGGCTTGCTCGTACTGCTTATAATAATAAAAATAAATAAATGAATAAAATAAACTACTACTACTACTACTACTACTACTACTAATAATAATAATAATAATAGTTCACCACCATCATCATCTAATCCTGTGTTTCCCCATGAGGAGCATAAGAGCCCGCGGCTAGGCAAGTTGATCCTGACATTTAAGATGAGAGTGACCAGCCTCACTCATCCCTGAGTGGCATTACGTGACCAATAAACCCCAACCGCTCCTTGGATATAAGCCTGCAAAGGCTCAATCCGATTGGAGCGCCTCAATTGCCCACTAAACCAGCAGGAGCCATAATCTGGTTATTTGGTTACCACCCAGCGTTGTAAATGGTTTCCTGGTGTACAGGAAACCATTTGGCTTGTCACGCAGTGTAGAGTCACCGACAGACAGAAGGAAGAGGAAAGAATGAAGGAAAGACGGAAGAGGGAGTGTAAAGTTACCCGTAGGCAGAAGGACGAGGAGAGAATGAAGGAAAGAAAGACGGAAGAGATAGTGTAAAATCACCCGTAGTCAGAAGGAAGAGAAAAGAATGAAGGAAGTAAAAACAGAAGAGGAAGGAAGGAAAGAAGAGAGGAAAGGGCAGTCGCCCGAGGACAGCACTACATCGAGTGAGTGGATTGTGAGCGCCCCCACCTACCACAAGATAATAATAATAATAATAATAATAATAATGAGTAGTACTTGTAGTAGTAGTATAGTAGTAGTAGTGGTGGTGATGGTGGTGGTGGTGATGGTGGTGGCAGCAGCAGTAGTAGTAGTAATAGTAATATAGTAGTAGTATATTGGTATTATCTTCAGTGTTAACTAACTTTCCAATATATTTATCCAGTCATACGTACATTGTTGTTGACATTAAATTCTTAAAAATTGTGAACGAAGAGGGAAAATTATTTATTGGACCAAAGCTGATAATCCACAGCCGCTTACCATGGCAGGCAATTATACACAATAAATTTCTCATAACCGCTGTTAAATTTTTCTCTGATCAATTAATTCGTACTCTGGTAACGCATGTGAACCTTTTCAGCTCGAGTGCATCTCTTATTCTTTCTAGATCAGTGCTGGAGAAGGACGCCTTCATATGGTGGCACCGATATGACAGGGCGGTGGAGTTGCTTGGCTATACAAACGTCTCTAAGTTCCTTCCCAATCTCCGGAAAGGAGGATCGTGAACTGGGGAAGAAGGAAGACTTAGATAGCAGTCTACTGGGTTCACAGTTAGATGAGCATGGGGACGCAAGTACTTCTAGTAGGAATAGTAGTTGTAGTAGTAATAGTAGTAGTAGTAGTAGTAGTAGTAGTAGTTGTTGTTGTTGTAGTTGTTGTTGTTGTTGTTGTAGCAGTGGCTATAGTAACAGTTGTGTTGGTAGTAGTTAAAATAGTAATGGATTTTCATTATCCCAATTATGTGGCACAGTGTCCCGTAGAGGAGTTTTTATTGAAACAGCGAAAAACTGTAGTACAGCGTGCAACTGTTTATTTCAACAGACCATAAACTCACTGACTGACACTGTTATCTAAAAGCTAAACATAAAATATACATGATTTCTGTCAAGTTAACCCCTTCCACCAGTATACCTTCTTTGTGTTATACTGTTACTGCAACTTTACTTACGGGTAAATTTGCCATCTCTCCATCTTCAGTGCTAGGATATAACAAGATTCTAAGGCTTACCTTTGAAGCAAGTCACGAAGAAGTGTTAAGAAAGGATAAAGAGCTGTCGTATTGCTATTAGTATGTCGCTGAGCTACGAAATAAAAACTATAAAAGGACGAAAATCTCCACCTGATTGAAATGAATGGCCTATAGACGATTTCATTCCGCTGGAGAGCATCCGAGAAGTGAAAAGGTTAATGAGTCATGTATCTTATTCCTTCAGCACAGATATTCTCGCCTACTTTATAAAAATTGTCTAGTGTCAGCATCGACAGCACATGCATTTCGTCTTCGAGATGAAAGAGTTAATATCACCTACCTGAAGCTTAACTTTATGAGACACGAGAACATTTACCTGGATCAAACGAGTCAGGCAGATGCAGAATCAAATCACGTCCAGAGCATAACCGTATTAACCAATCACAGGCCAGGTCGCTCACAGATATTACCGGGGAGATAATGCCAGCGCTGGGGTGGGAGGGTAATATACGGAAAAGGAATAAGGAACTAAGCAATCACGTTCCTTGGATTGATGTGGCATTGCAATTTTAAACCTGAATGTAAGAACTAGACTTGGTGCCGATTTGGGACTTGAGTCAGTTTGAGATCTGTTATTATACATTAAAAGCGGTAACAGCTAATCCTTTGTTACCCCTTTGGAAGCCTTGGAGGGCCCAGGCGAAGGAGAGCCAAAGGTTAAGTTACAACAGTCCAAATCATTTGAAGCTGCAGATGACCACCATGATTTCTTGAAAGCATTGCACCGAGAGAAAAACCTCTGACCATTTCTTGGACTTGAGTCACGACGCATTAATACACGACTTCTTCCGACCAGAGTTGTACCCAAGAACTATTAGATGCTTTGGTGAATTCTGTTGACTGATTGATGAAGCTGCTCCTGACAGTGTAATAGCAAAGGTCTTTCCTGGTGCAGACGTTCAAATATTTTTTCGACTTTGTGAAGTCAGACTTGAGCCTGGATTCAGGATATGACCAAGCGCTTAGGATTGGAGCCATTGCAAGCCATACACACACACACACACACACACACACACACACACACACACACACAACCTCGTTTAATCATTCAGGCGTCGGTATGCTCTTGAAGACTCGCCAACATACACAGCTGCTTACAAGCATCCAGACACAAGCCTAAAGAATCAGCGATGGAGACAGTGGTTAGGTGTGGAAGGAGGGGGAGGCGAGGCAGTGAGATCAAAGGCAACACCACACACCACTGCCATTCCCAGCGGGAAGGCTCAGGCAACTTCCACCAACTATCGTTCATTCATTTTAACTAAGTAGATATTTTCATCCTTTTGCATCATACCACCCGTAGTTTTAAAACAGAATAAAACAAAATTATGGTTCTACATCCTTCTCACAGCACTTCTTTGTGACTACCACCATGTTCGTGTGGTAATCTGTTGCCATAACTTTACCACTGAAAATGGGGAGATGACAATTTTTCGCCTAGTTAGCGCAGTTGAGCCCAGTGTCAGCCAGAGGTGAAGATGTGGGACATTTTCAGATCTTAAAAAGTAACCGATAGGCGACGGGCGATATGCAAAGTAGTCTCCTCGCCAGCGCCAAAGTGCAGCAATCCGGGACTCTGGAGGGTCAAAGTGAACAGAGCATAATTAGATGAAATACCGTCAGTCAGCATGTACTATTGGGGGACGGGGGAGGTATAGTCCTGATAGATAATTCTTTTTGTTCTTCTGTGAATCCGAATTGATTAAGAGAAATTGCAACCTATTTATCTACACCTGATTTTTTTTGGCCATGATCCAGTTAGGTTCTAATAGTATCTAGAGACCATGTCCGGGATCAGTTGACTGCTACAGCACAGTTAATGTTGATTATTCTTCCTTGACTTTAACTGGGTGCAAAATTACCACATATTTATCTTGAATACTGAGGCGATATAACAGATATACAGTAGCACAGAATGCAAGTTATGAAGCAGCGCTACTGAGGGATGTAGGGCCGCAGTACTAGATTATTCTGTCGCTGAGTTATGGGCAATAATCTCCAAAAGAATAAAAATCTTTGCCAATTTAAGGTGAATGAACAACAGGTATAACTGAACAAGATCTCCCTAAGTTTTATCAAGTTTCGAGGCACTGTAATCGAACTATTGTCTGAAGCTGTACAGTCGGCGCCCTACATTACGATTTCCGAGTACTTTGTGAGGAATAAGTTGTGCAGTACGCTTGGGATTTGGCTGGAAGAATACGTAAAGAATGGTGGTAGTCTTACTATTTGAAGCCTCTGGTTCATTCAAAACTTAAACCCAGAAACCTACAGGTTGATACTGTCCTCATACTGCAATCCACCATCCTCCTTTTGGGGATAGAGAGGGAGGTGAGGGAAGATTGTATAACGGGACAGAGGAATTGATCAGTTGAAGTATATCAGTGCCATCACATGAAGGCATCCCTCTCTAACACCTATACTTAGCGCACCGTCCCCCAGCTACTGGTTCATAGTCAACAAGACCTCAATCCACAAAACTTTTCTGTTAACCCCAACAACATCCTGTCAGTTAGCAGAAAATGGTAAAAGTGTAGCCTACACACAAATGCTTAACTAGCAATTGTTAACAATGTTTTGTTATGTACAGCTAAACAAAGTTAAAGTTAGCATGAGTTCAACATATAACATGGCCTTGTGGCTGAATAGCTGCTAGAATTTTGTTGACGTTATTAATAATATTAATTTTTATTTACAGTGTAATGATAAACCTCCATATCGGTGAAATCTATGCTTTTGGGAAGTATTTCTTAACGAAGGCCAGGTATCTATGGAGACACCACAAACGAGCCAAGAGAGGTAAACAAGGCTATGCAGTCACAGTCCCATTCACATGCAGCTTCCTTCATGCTTACCACAATGTCGCACTGAAACCTAACCTAACATAACCCAGCCCAACCCAACCTAACCCATCCTATCCTAACCTGACCTAACCAAATCCAATCCAAGTTAAGCTAACCAATCCTAACCTACCTTAATCCAACCTACCTTAACCTACCCTAACCAACCGCTAGTCCTGCAAAGCCATCCCCCACCTATTTATATCGTAATATGGTTCCAAGGGTTCTATTTGTTCGTAGCATTCACACCAGTCTATTTTTTTCTTTTTCAGTGGGCTCTGTAACATTATTTCCCCCGTTTGTAGGGTGGAGGGAGGCTTCTCTATGACATTTCCTTAGCAGATGCATCCATATGGGGGTTTAGTTTGGTCTCGTACGTCCTGTAGGTGATTTGTAGAAACGATGAAAAATAGTTGATACAGTTATTATAGCACGACTGACTGTAGCATGAGTGGTAACAAAATCATCACTGGCACGCAGTTACATTCTCCCAGTGGCTAAGTAAGGCAGTGTTCCTGCCACTTTCTGCTCGGTAGTGAGAGGCTTATTTCTTCCAGTTCTAGTTTGTAGTCGACATTGTAACCCCAGCATGGTCCAACTGGTATCGCTTTATTAGTTTTCGGTCACTATATTGACCAAATATCTCTTCTTCTCGATAAGACGTCGTCGCCGCTGCTTTTGTTGGTGTTGGTTCGTCATGGTATCAGAGAGCAAACATCTGTTAAAAATATAGAAGAGGACCCGAGATCTAGTGGCTTAGCAGAACTGTTTAGGCTCTAAATTTTTGTGTATTTACTGCTTCTGCTTTAGAACTATTTGTCAGCCTTAGCAGGCATTTGTTTGCAGTCAAAGCTTTGTGTAAACGGCTACTAGTTTCCTCCCTAAAATTATTTTCGAGAATGTTTAACTCATTTTTCTAATAAGTACGATGGGTACTAAAGATTCAGCTCGCTCTATTGGTATTCTTTGTTGATTTTAACTAGGAAAAAAATTTCCATCCTTGAATGCTGAGCTATAGCGAGACATTAATACTAGAATATGATACCAGTCGCGAGAAAGTGCTACGAAAAGAATGCAACACCTCTGTATTTTCGTATTAAGCCGTTAAACTACGGGAAATAACCTAATATATATATATATATATATATATATATATATATATATATATATATATATATATATATATATTCACTCATCTTAAATGTCTGGACCAACTGCCTAGCCCTGGGCTCCTACGCTCCTCATGGAGCAATGTAGGATTGGATGATATATATATATATATATATATATATATATATATATATATATATATATATATATATATATATATATATATATATATATATAACTCCTCAGACAAGTGCAAGACATTCTTTCTGCATGACTGACTTAACCCTGTTCCTTGACCTTGGACAGTATTTTCTCCTCATCGAAAAACATTATTTTTGCGAGACTCATGATTTCCACTGTTTGGCTCACATCGAATAAAAGTTATTTAAACTTGGTCGGTAAAGTTACCTTTGAACAATAGCTTCAGAATGCAAATGCTTCATTCTCTGGGAACTCCCATTAATTTATCCACAAACCACCCAAATCTACAACACAAACTTACATGCATGACAGTCCCACACCTCAACTGCTCCAAAACATTGCCCAATATGAAGATGACGTTGCCATAGCAACCTCACACCTGGTGACTAACAAACCCCACACACAAGGTGACGATCGCTGCAGCCAAATCCACCACTACACTCATTACCATCAGCAGTCATGGGCACAGGTACACCCATAACATCACACTTAACGATGTGCCACACAACCTCTCCACTAAGATCCTTGGGGTGACGTATGATACTGGATTCACCTTCAGTGACCACATAAAAGACATCAAGCGGCGGTGCATCCCCAGACTAAACACGATCGGGGCAATTACAGGAAAATACTTCAGGCATGAAAATGAAATCCACTCTATCTATCTATTGCCAGACGCCATAATCCCATAAGGGGTGGCCATTTGACTTTGAGTTATTTGTTTTACGGGGAAGGGCACTAACCCTCCACCAACCCACTTGTTGACACGTAGGGAGCACGTATGGTTTGGTTATATGGTTACCACCCAGCGTTGTAAATGGCTTCTTGGCTTACAGGAAACCATTTGGCTTGTCACTCAATGTAAAGCCACCTGTGAAGGAAAGAAAAGCAATAAGAAGTGACAGGAAAGATGGGAGCAATAGGAAGCGAGGAGGGCAGGCACAGAAAAAGAATGATAAAGGCTAAGGAAGAAATAGGCAGCACTACATCAAGTGAGTGGATGATGATGTAAAACAATACATGTCCTACGCCTCCCTGACATAGCCCCTCATCCGATTTAGCACCCACTACAGCAACCTGAAAACCAAACCAAACAACTCTGTACAGATTATCACTGGCTACACTAATACCATTCCCACGGCTCACTTACATTTTGAAACCAAAGTCTTCTCGGGTGGAGAAAATCTTGACCTGAGAGGCAAACAGTTCTACACAGTAAACATTATATGACAAAGTCGCACAACACAACTAGACACATAAATCAATCACTAAAAAAAATTTTATCAGACCCTCATCAGCAACGAACCACCTCTAGACACTCCAACACAAGTTATGACGAAACACCTACATGCCCATTTCAGTCATAGGACAATGCAACACCTCGTTCAGAACACCGTAATACATGCTATCCCTCCTGATATCCACCCATCAAAAGTATCATTAAAGATAATCTAGCACACCTAGTTAGGCTTAAAGCAGTTTATTACCCAACCCTCCTCATTTACCAGCTTAGATTCTGGTTGGGTGGAGTGACAGGTAATATACCCAACTCTTGCAGAATAGATCCACATAGTATAATCCACATTATAAAGCACTGGACAACATATGCCGCATTTAAGAGGCACACACATCAACAGTGTAAAGAACCAGTTGGCCGATCCACAGACGGGTCTGCTTTGTCAGGCATGAGCAAAGTTGAGCACTAAACACACACACACACACACACACACACACACATATATATATCAATCAATCAATCAATCAATCATTTCCTGTGGCACCCCACGGGATGCATAGGGTCTCAATGAACTCTCTCCACCAATATTTGTCTCTTGCCATCTCGTTCAGGTCCCACCAACACTCCTCTCCTGCTTCTTTTTCATTGTCCTCAACCAAGTTTCCCTCGGCCTACCTCTACCTCTTCTTCCTCTAGCAATCCACTCTGGCACATCCTGTATTAAACAACCTTATTTTCTGTATATGTGCCCCAGCCACTTCCAGCGAGACAGTCTCACATATTCATTAACTGGTTCCACTCTCGTAATATCCCTTACTCTTTCATTTGTAACTCTGTCTTGCCACTTTACCCCAAGAATCCTTCTCAGTATTTTATTCTCAAATCCTAATACTTTCTGATCTGTTGCAATTGTACTGTACCATGCCCGTAAATTAAAATGGGTCTAACCATGGACTTGTAAATTTTCACTTTAGTATGTACCGAAAGCATCTTATTATTCCAAACAGATTTCAACATTCCAACAGCTCGCCAAGCCTGTCTAATCCTCTCCTCAATTTCATTGTTTAATGATCCATTAGATGATACAATCGTTCCCAGATATTTAAAGTTTTCTACATTCTTCACCACATTATTCCCAATTACACAATCGATTTGGTTCTCCACGTTCATATTAATAATTTCAGTCTTTCCACAATTTATTACCAATCCCACTTTTTCTCCTTCCTCCACCAGACAATCGAGCACCCTCTGCATCTCGTAAATACTTCCGCAAATCAGTACAATATCATCAGCATAGTCCAAATCCATCAGATTCTTATTTTCTTTCCAGTTAATTCCTGCACCTGTTCTCCTTACAACCTTTTTCATAACATAATCCATAACCAAAACAAACAACAATGGCGAAAGAACTCCTCCTTGAATCACTCCTGACCTAACTTGAAATGGATCACTCAAAGAACCACCCACCATTACCTTACAAAAAGTACCTTCATGCAGGCTTCTAATAATATTTACAAACTTTTCTGGTATACCATAGAATCTCATAATTTTCAACATAGCTCCACGTGAAACACTATCAAACGCCTTTTCAAAATCCACAAAACACATGTTAAGTGGCATTTTCATCTCATTAGCTTGTTGCATTAGATGCCTTACAATAAAAATCTGATCATTACAACCTCGACCCTTTCTAAATCCCGCTTGTTCTTCTCTTAAAATTTTATCAATTACTGGCTCTATTCTGTTCAACAAGATTTTGGAAAAGACTTTTGCAACTACAGGTGTCAAAGTTATCCCCCTCCAATTGCCACACACACTTAAATCTCCCTTTTTTGGTGTTTTTATAATCACTCCATTTTTCCACTCTTCTGGAATTCCACCATTATCCCAAGCCACATTAAAAAGTTTCAAAAGTGCATTCATCAACTCGTCATTTTCCACCTTAAGCATTTCAGAGAATATTCCATCCTCACCTGGAGCCTTAAAATTCTTTAACTCCTTTATAGATTTTGCTACCTCTTCCAAAGTTATATCCCCTGTTTCTATCTGCAAATCTCTCTCGGCTGGCAAAATGTCGTCTTCAGCTGGGATTGGTCTATTTAGAACAGATTCAAAGTGCTCTTTCCATCTTCCTTTTATATCCAAATCTTTAGTCATCAAATTACCATTTCTATCTCGTACAGGTATTTCCTTCCTTCTCTTTTCAGTCCCAGTTAACTCCTTTATGGCCTGATACGCTGCTCTTGTGCTCTGACCGTCATTTTTACTTAATTTAATTTCTGTCTCTGTCGCCTTTTCATCATATAGTCTCCTCTTATCACGTCTAACGAGTCTTTTTACTTCAGAATGTAAACTCCAATACTTTGCTCTAAGTACTTCAACTACCTGGCCATCAACATGTTGTTCTTCACTTCTTAACTTAGCCTCTTTCCTTTTCTGAATTACATTCCATGTTTCATCTGACATCCACTTTTTCCTTCTCGCTTTTCCCTTTTTCTTAATAGTAACCTTAGCACTCTCATGCAAAACCTCTTTTACCTCTCTCCACATTTGATTAATATCATTGTCTTCAGATTCCATCAAAGTCTGCAGGACTAGAAACTTGTTTCTACATTCGCACCGAAACTTTTCCCTCGTGCTCTCATCACTTCTCAGCTCATCAAAATCATAATTATTACCTCCTGTACAATTACCATTAACGTTTCTCTTAAGTTTTATTTTAATCTTTGACACAACAAGTTGATGATCGCTACCTATATCTGCCCCCCTCCTTAGCAAACATCTTGCAAATAACTCCTATGCCTTCTGCTAATTGCAATGTGGTCAGTCTGGTTACAATATTTATCACATGGTGAAATCCAAGTAGTCTTATGTATTTTTCTATGCTCAAAGATAGTTCCACCAATTATAAGGTCATTTGCCAAACAAAAGCTTGCAAGTCGCACCCCATTTTCGTTTCTTATACCGACACCCTCCTTACCCATACAATCTTCAAAGCCATCCCTACTACTGCCAACAATCGCATTAAAATCACCAATGCAAACTGACACATCATGTCTTGCCACTTTATTCACTACATCCTGCAGCTTCTCATAAAAGTCATCCTTTATTTCATCAGCAGCCTCATTTGTCGGAGCGTACCCTACAACCATACTGATATTACCATGGTCAGATTTTAAGCGAGCATAAAGCAAGCGCTCATTAATTGGTTCAAACTCACATAGTGCCTTGCAAGCATCTCTACTCAGCAGTAAGCCTACTCCTTGGTAATGATTTCCATCACTCCTACCAGAAACCAACATAGTAATACCATCTTCCAAATTCATTTTATCAACTCCAAGCAACCTCGTTTCTGTAAGAGCACAAATATCCATCTTGTATTCCTTGAACACTGAAATAAGTTCTTCCATTTTACCAGCCTGATTGAGAGTTCGAACATTCCAGTTTCCTATTCTTAAGGTTCTTTTTGGATTTATGAACTTATTTTTACACCGTGGGATTCTTAGCACCCCCTGCCCACTTAAGGGCTGCACGGGACTGAGGGCCATTGCTTCGTCACCAGAGTTCATCAAGATTTCTTAGGCAGTAAAATATTTTACCCTGAAGCCAATGCCAGTGACTCGCAGGAACCAGACAGTGGAGAGAGGAAATTAACTAAAATGAAAGTAAAATGCAGAGGGTTTGGACAAAGTACAAGGGAAAGAAAGAGAGCAAAAAGAATGTAGATAAAAGTGTCCCTTTTAGTCGCCTCTTACGACAAGCAGGGAATACTGGGGAAGTATTCTATCACCCCTTCCCCAGGGGGGACACACACACACACACACACACACACACACACACACACACACATATATATATATATATATATATATATATATATATATATATATATATGCTTGTGCTTGCCCGCAAAAATCTGCAGTACTAACTAATAGACTTTCAATAACAAAATGTTTGCAAATACCATTATCTTTGTTTCCATAACGTTATTGAGCCCACAGTGACCGAGTCTGACCCCCCAAAAAAAGTCGAACAAAATATTTTCGCATATTTTCGTGTGTCGCTATTTCTGGCAATTCTAAGCCGTCACGTTGCGTGCGACAGCCAAATTTTTGTTTGGTATTATTTTGACATCTGGACTTACCCCCACCTTATGCAAAAATAATTAGGTCGAAATCTATTACCTTTCTCGTGAAAGAAACGAACAAACACAGACAGACACACGCATACGCAGCCTGACGCCATTATTTAGGAACACATGTAATGAGCTCATGGAAAAATGCAAGGACCACAAAAAATGAATGGACTCTAAAGTAAAGGAAAGGCTTAAAGAGAAAACGAAAGAAACAGAGAAAATAAAGGAATAAGAAAACAAAAAACGAAGACAAAGATAAAAGAAGTTGCTCAAAAAAAATGGAAAGATAATAAAAACAGAAACAAACTGAAAGTGGTTAAAATAAGAGAAAAGGAGAAAGAATGACAATAATTTCCCGCGAAAGCAAATTATAAAGAATATAAATATACATTAATCTTTTTACTCAAATTTGGCCTTTACTTGACATCTCTCCATCTTGAATATCGAGTTATAATAATAGATTTATCAATACAATATAGTAAAATACAATTTTTTTTTTTTATTCAACTTGACCGAAAATTGCCATCCGTCCACCTTGAATTCTGAGTTGTAAGAAAAGACTAACACTGGAATAGGGTGTTAGTCACGAAGAAGTCTTGAGATGAGGATGTAGAGTCGTTCCATCGTCCTTCGTCGACACCTAGCTACGTGAAATAGGATACAAAAGGACGAAAATCTTGGCCAAGTAGATGTGAAAGAATTATAGTCAAGAGATAAGCGCAATAGTAATGATGCAGAGCCGTAGTATTGTTTTTTTCTGCCACTGAGCTACGTGAAATAAGCTGGAAATGGATAACAATCTGGGCCAATTTATGGTGTAAAGCGTCGTGTGTGCCATAATTCTGTTGTTTAATTGTTCCTCTATTACCGTCCTGAAATATCACTACCCATTCTGACAGGGTTAATAGCTTCCGTGTTCCCAGATTAATGTGATCACAGAATGTAAGCCTCTCTCCATCTTTTCCAGCAGTTCATACGTCAAGCTGGAGTCTGTGTTTTTGCTATACTCTGCACACTTCGTCTCAGTACTGTTGCTATATTTGGCGTTTTGTGAGATTCATTTCGATACACGTTTGCTGTTTCGTCATATCAGTGTTTTTGTTATACCTGCGGACATGTTGCTCATTACCTAACTGAGACTGCATCTAAATACTGCATGTATTTTATAATTAAGCTTTAGAGTTGCATGATAGCGAAGTGGCGCTGGAGAACGACGCCTTCAAGTGGTGGCATCGGTCTATCTCTGCGGTTCAGCAGCTTCTCTCTCCCCCGATTGGAAGATAATGGAACAGAGAGAGCAACTTCAGCCTACAGTCCACTGGGGTTCACATCTTTAGGTAATCCTCGGGTTGCTGCTGTTGTTGCCACTACTACTACTGTTACTGCTACTACTGCTACTATTATTATTATTTACAACAACAACAACAGCTACTACTACTACTACTACTACTAATTAAGCTGCTGCTGGTATGAAAATGATGTCCAGCTGGTATAACATTAATCTATTCAGAAGTGGTGGCGTACTTCAGCATAATATTTTGTTTGATGCCAGATTACTTTCCTCAGCTTAGTGATGATTTCTTTTCAGCGGCGTGAGGTAAAGATATGTCGAAATAATTATCATTACGGAGGAAAGGGGGTCCGATGGGTTTCATACAGATCAATCCAGCTGTTTCACTTGGGTTGGTAGGCGTGAATGTGTGCGAGATGCCAAATAGGACTAGGCCTACTGTAGAAATAGGCATTGGAGTGTTAATGGGTGCAGGAAAGGTATGTTTATTTTAATTCTGTATCGACAATGGCCCTTTATTGGACCTATCGTTCCGTGTTCCGGTTTGTTTAGCACAAAAGCTCTAACGATACTTTTTTTTTTTTTCCTGTGTGCGTAGCAGGCTCTGAATCTGTACAAAATCATGTGACACTTTGTGGATAGATTATATATCACCTCGCCTAGTTCTCCGGTACAAATGCACTGTCCACAACAGAGTCAGTAGCCTTGTGTGTACAGGTGCATCCGTCGAATCAGCAGGCACTAACCACCTCCAGAGACTCTATGGTAACACATTTCACAC